>NC_056629.2:27204026-27441564 GCF_002870075.4 Lactuca sativa | reverse complement strand
TTAAAAAAAAAACAAATTACCTTAAATGAAATATTGATTAGCCTCTCTCTCTTAATATATATATATATATATATATATATATATATATATATATATATATATATATATATATAGAGAGAGAGAGGTAGAGAGTGAGAGAGGTAGGTAGGTTCATATGATCTAACTGTCTATTGTGTGGATGTAAAAATTAATGGGGACCAATCATTTTAAAAACATAGATAATGGTAATTTTGTAATCTTAGCTATTAAATACATATGGTAAATTGTTATATTAAATAATACTATCAGTTCTAATTTATGCCCTAATTCATCATCTTCGTCAGCACATCACCAACTAGAAAGAATCGACAACAACAAAGTTCAATCCACTCCTTCACTTCTCATTCTCCTATCGATGAACAAGATTCCATACTTGGACCATGGATGTTTCTACTTCTCCAAATCGACTAGTAATTTTCTTTGTTCTATTAATGAAATCATATTTTGATTTAATTGCTTATATGTACTTTTGTTTTGGGTAATCGATTTCTGAAATCGCTTATTACAATTTGTTTGAACCGATTTCTTTGCAACTAATTTGAATTGATTATGATTTTGCAATAAATGATTTTTCCCCTTTCGATGGTATCAACTTTCTCACCTACGATGATGGCTTCGATCCCTTTCACTAATATGCTACCCTCCGCAACCAGCCCGTCACCGTCCACTAGCACTTCCGTCTACACAACGCTTCCACCTCCATCAGTGTCCTGAGTTCCCCTACCAACGCCGGTGAAATAGATTTCATTTCTTCCCAAAAATTAATTTTTTTTTCATAATTGATTTTCTCCGTCTCTAAAGTCGATTTCTTTCTTCTCATAAATTAATTTGTTGAAATCGATTTTAATGCTTCTCTTCTCATCTTTCAATACTTATCAGGTAAAGTATTGTTAATGGAGGAAATTGTTGAAGTCGATTCAAATTGGGCCCTTTTAAATCATGTAAAGTATTTTCATCTATGTGTACTCTTTCACTTTTCACCAAATCATTATCCGTGAAAGACCAGACATGATTTCCAATTCGACAGATGAGAATTTATGAATGATTATAGTTAACAGTATTGCTTTCTATGGCAAAGTTAGTGTTTGGTTGAATACCTTTTTAAAGATGGACCTAGGTGAATCCTAATGCTATTGCAACGAAATCCATAGAATCATGAAAAAAATTTATATTATTTTCAATCTGTAATCAACTATGTTAATGACATTATCTGTATATGTTTATCAAACTTTTTATAGCTTTAGTTTGTTTTCATCACTATTTAGTTGTTTCAACATTACAAGAAGGATTTCCAAAATCTAAGTTCTTACCAGTTGAGCCTATGATGGAAACACCCTATAACATTCCCTCTGGCAATTTAAATCGCATGCTTAACCATGACAATTGATGGACTTCTTCATGCTACAGCCAACACAAAGGACACTTCGGTCAGAACTTTTAATGCAATGGATGGTACTCGGTTACAACATGTTCGTAGAAGAATGGATAGAGCTGATATATATGGAATTTCCCTTTCTCTAAATGTCCAGTGGTTAGATGTGTCACCGGTTGGTTGTGTCTAGTGACAAGGGTAATGTGCATATATTTAGTTTTAGAGTACATGTTCTTATGGAATGAATATTCTTTCAAAATGACTTCCTATAAAACATTGTATGCTTGTAGAATGTGACAAATATTCAAAGAATGACATTATATTTTTATAGAATATGACTATAAATTTGTTTTATTTGTTTCTTTTTAGACATTAGTTTCTTGAATATTGTTAATAATATATGATTATTCCTTAAGAATGTTATTATTCTTCAAATTCATGGTTCAAAATTTTGATATTATTTATTATATCCATTCAATCAGAATATGTATTCTGTTAGAATATGCATTCTAACATAATTAAAAACAAATTAATTAAAAAAATCAGAATTCAAAATTAGAATAATAAAAAATCCCTTAAAATCCAAAAATTCCTTTTTTGTATTTGTGTTCCTTAATTTGAAAGTAATGAAAATATACAATTTTACCCTTCTTTTGATTAAATGATATTATTCGATTTTTTTAATTTAATAATATAGATATATGACTTTCTTAAAATAACTAAAATGATTGATCCACAATCATTCATATATCCATACAATAATTAGTTATAACACAATAACCTAAAACACACACACACACACACACACACATATATATATATATATATATATATATATATATATATATATATGAATGATCATTTGAGAGCTCAAAGTTTCCCGAAAACCTGAGAACTAAAAGTAGACCATTAGACGAATTAGATGATTAGTGGCATACTTGTAAATATGAAGAAATTTAATGATATATTAGGTTTTTAGCAATAGACCAAAGGGATAAATCTGGTATACAAATAAATTTAAAAAAATCAAATTACCTTAATTAAAATATTAATTAACCTCTCTCTCTCTCTCTCTCTCTCTCTATATATATATATATATATATATATATATATATATATATATATATATATATATATGAAGGATCATTTGAGAAAGTCAAAGTTTTCCGAGAATCCGAAAACTAAAAGTGAAACATTATATCAATTTTTTGGAGATCTACTTGTAAATATGAAGAAATTTAATGATATATTATGTTTTTAGCGATAGAAGACCCTCATAAATTTGGTATACAAATAAATTAAAAAAAATCAATTTACCTTAATTGAAATATCAATCAACATCTCTCTCTCACTCTCTTTCTCTTTCTCTCTCTCTCTCTCTCTCAATGTATCGTGTTCTTTACCCATATCCTCCATTCACCGTCGAGCGCCTCCCTCCTCCCTCCAATAACCACCCTATCTCCATTGAAGATCCTCGACGATTGATACATTGAACAATGCAGTGGCTGCGTCCTTCTTCCTTCTCAGAGTTTAGTGCCCTAATAAATCGACCAACGATTGCGTGAAGATGTTGTTGTTGGGTTAGGTGTCTAAGCTAATAACTAAATTAGTATAACCGTGAATTATTAGCAAAATCATTTTGGGTTGCCTTCAAACCTAGTAATTGACTGAAATGTTGTTTTTAGAGAGAGACTAATTTATTAATTTATTATATGATTAATAAATTAGTTAGAAATCAAAATAAATGATTTATTAATATATCATGAGAATAATATATTAATTAGAAATAATATTGTTTAATTAATAATTAATCAGAAATTAATTACAATTAATTTTGGGATTAATTGGATTAATTAAAAGTGGAAGGACTAAAGGTGGCAATGTCAAAACTTGAACATTGACCAATTATAGAACCTCCTTAGGAGTGGGACAAAATTATAGATGGTTTCTAGAGGTATTCTTGGGCTCTAAATGAGCTTGGAATGCCTTAGGGAAGAAGCAATAGGAAAGGGTTATCTAAAAGGAAACCTTCATTATCCTTAGCCTCCATGTCACTTATATAAACCTCCTTTGGTTATGAATTTCAAAATACACCTCATTCCAAAGAGAATTTCAAAATTTCCCTTCCTTCTCCTCTCTCCTTTTTATCCTCCAATTTGCTAGGGTTTGGGTGTGAGCCATTAAAGGCATGAGACTTTTGGTGCTTGCTTTCTGAAGACCAACGAGGAAGGATTACTAGTTTATTTGCTATAGTAATCTATGGTATGAATTTTCTAATAACCCTTTACTAATTTCGAAAATAACAACATAACTTTAGGGTTCTTGATATTCAATAGTTGTTTGTAAATCATAGTGAGAACATAGTGATGGGTTTTCAACATAACATACAATCATATGTGTGCGTGCAACCCTAATAAGATCTATGTCTTCTCTAATTGAACATACAATATGAACAACAATTCATAAACCCTAGATCAATGATAAATAATCGAAAATCACATAACAATAGTTATGATACATACCTTTGATTGTTATGAAGTAATAACAATCTATAATAAATTACTAAATTGTCCCTATGGTTTGGTCAAAATTGCACGTTTGGTCCCTAACTTTTTTTTTGCACTCGGATCGTCCCTGTGGTTTGATTTTGTTGCGTTTTTGGTCCTTTACATACATAAAGTTAGAGACCAAATGTGTAATTTTGACCAAACCATAGGGATGAAAAATATAACAAAATCAAACCACAGGGACGATCCGAGTGTAACACCTCTAATGAATCACAAACACACTTAACAATAGGATGATATATGAGACGAGAGGAGGAATCTTCAATTTTCGGCCACTCTTCTTTAGGGTTTCATGTTGCCAAAAATACCAAGGGTTAGGGTATGTATATAGTGAGGTGACTTAGAGCCAAAACTAGGGTTAGAAGCAGGAAACCCTAATTGCTTTGCTTGACCAAGCAACCCTAAACCTTCCATTTAACAGCCCTTGGACGAAAATTCTAGGTCCTTCCTAGAAGTTTTCGTCCAAACCTCTTTAGGGAGGTTCTAGAGTTTCTTTCCTCAACTTTCAATAAATTGCCAAACAACCCCTGAACTTTTAATTAATTCAATTAATCTCAAAATTAATTTCAATTAATTTCTGATTAATTATTAATTAAATAATATGATTTCTAATTAATATATTATTTCCATGATACGCTAATAAATCATTCATTTTAATTTATTAATCAAATAATAAGTACTTCCTCTTTCTCAATAGACCGTCATGTCTAGTTGCTAGTATGAAGGCAACCCAAAATGACTATGCTACTATCAATTTAAGTATATACCAATTATAGTTATAGGCTTAACTTAGACACCTAATCCAACAGTCTCCCACTTGGATAAGTCTAATAACTATAGTTGTTAGTATAACTTCAGAAACTGATTAGCAAATTGTAGCTCTCAAAGCCGCTGTCGAACTCTGACTTAGTCAGATATGAGTCCTAAGATAAGTGATCATATAATCATCCGTTCTGCAAGATATCATGTGGACAAACGACTTGGAAATGAATCAATCTCATTATGCGATACTTAGTTTCCCGATTTAGGATTTGTAATGACAAAGAACTACAATTGAACACATCAATTCAATCTTGGTCGGGCCCGACACATAAGTCAACACCAAATCATCGAGGGGCCTAAGATATCGCTTTTCCTATTAGGGAAAAAGGAACAGATAAACTTATATGCTTGTACTATTTGCTCATCAAATTACACACAATAATATATTTTATAACATCAAGTTATTGATGCATTTACGATCAACAACACACAACCAACTCGTAAACAACAACTCATAAGAAATTATTGTCTTAGAATTACTCGTGATAAATTCCATGAAGTAATTCTCTGAGCGTGGGTTAATCCAATACTTAAATTCTCCATTTCAAAAGTACTCATGAATGTTGTAGCAAACTTTTGCTATGTCTAAACACTTAGACAGTCTAATTCTTGATAGTCTTGGTTCACTACTTACTTGCAAAAGTATGATCGATTGTGGATATTTGAATAATCTAATTATTCGGGAGGTAAAACTTGAAAAATGAAACATAATAATAAACAATTGACAAAAGACAATAGACACTACTCATAAATAAATATCTATTATTTAATCGTCAAAAGTCAATTACATTTAATTTGTTACAAGTTTCTAAATATCTATCTAACCACTAAAACTAATATCATCCTTCAGACCAATGCTCCTTGCATGTTGAACATGCCTAACCCTACTCATACCCTTTATGAGGGGGTCTACAGGATTCTCTTCTGATGATATCCTCTTTAGACGTGTTGTCCTTCTTCTACTATATGTTTGATAAAATTGTATTTTCTGTCAATATGTCTCGATCTGCCACGATCCCTTGGTTCCTTTGTTAAGGCAACCGCTCCTCCATTATCATAAAAAATCACCATTGGCTCTTTTATGGTTAGCACAACTCTAAGGTCTCTGACGAAGTTCTTCAACCATATAGCCTCCTTCGATGCTTCGCTTGCATCTGTTTACTCTGATTAACAGGTGGAATCAACCACAGTCTCATGTTTGGAACTTTTCCAAGTTATCGCTCCTCCATTAAGGGTAGACACCCAACCAGATTGATAACGGAAGTTGTGACATCCCCAAATTCATGGTTATTAAAAAAAATTATGCTTATATGAAAATCAGAGTATCCTTTTTAAAGAATAATATTACAAAATTTGTTCCCAGAAAAAACATAATAAATATATTCCGAATAAATGTATTTTAAAACTTTGAGATGTTATCGTCAATACAGAAACATAAGCATAAATAGACCTTACGTTCATTTACACTGGTCATCTACATCCCCTTTAACCTCTCAGTGTAATGTGGCTTCGTATCGACATCTGTGATACAAATAAACTGAGTGGTTCAGGTTGGGAAACCTGGTTAGTACATAGGGTTTTCAACCCACAATAATAAAGTTATTATATTTCATCATCAAACAATTAACCTAATTACTCATCCCCATTATATTCTTTATTTCTTAAGGATCTACCCTAAGAATCACCTATTCCTCGTTATTTATTCATAAGGATTGTCCTAAGGAATATGCACGAAGTCCATCGTTTCCAGGGTTTGTATAACAAACACTAAGTCCATAGTTGTCGATGTTATTTATTAGGTACTAAGTCCATAGCTGCCAATGTTTATCTATGAGGCATTAAGTCCATAGTTGTTGGGGTTTATCTCCTATTGACAATATTATTTTAAGGAGTACACCCACAATACATGCCAACGGGTTTTTTAGAGTACATCTAGTGAACACTTAGTTCAAAAACACCTACAGGTTGCGAGCCTGCTAGCGTTCCACTGGATTGTCTATAATAGTATGTGGTTGTCATTTATAGTTTTATACTCTGCTAGATGACTGGGCCATTGCTTGGGTCATCGCTTCTCATCATCTTTCACCTCTCATTATCTATATCATCTTTCATCTCTCATCATTCATCTGTCATCCCATCTCATCTTTAATCTACCCATCTTTACCCATCATAATTATATGTATAAAATACGTTTACAGTTTAAATCGAATAAAACATGGATAATTTGTTCATCCAACATAGATATCAAGTACACAAATAATACGAACACATAGCACATAATTTATATTAAATACTTCATATTTATGTGTAAGATGAAAGTAACTATGCACTCACCCGTTAAAGTGATGATTCCAAACTCGAGCAACCATTCGCTTCTAACAATTCTATTTTCCTTCGGCGAAACCTAGTATCCTTATCACTTAGATTATAGTCTAATATTTATAGCGACTATTTTCGAGCGGTATTGTTTTATAAGTGTTAAACAATACTTTTCAACCATTATGTACATATAGGGGCCAGACATGAAACACCTGAGGGTAGGACCATTTTGGCATTATAGCACTTCTGAAATCCAACAACCCTATGCGACCCTTCAAACCAAATTCCCCGTACCGCGAGTATTTAAAAGATATTATAATAACACTTTGTATATTATATTTTATAATATGTATTGTTTATAAGTTCATAATAATGATATTGAACTTAAACATAAGCTATACTTAAAGTAGGGTAAGCATAACTCACTTGCTAGGAGGTTTGGTTAGGAACCGAGCTTTGCGGGGGCAGAACTTCCGAGCCAAAATCTCTTCTTCTCGGAGCCTTCTGGCGCTCTGGGACTCGCCTCTTAGCACTTGGGAAGTGCTAGGAATTCGGAGGGGTTTAGAGAGAAGTCTGAGAGAGAAAGAAGGGTGAAGGTGTGAAGAATTGAGGAGATTTGCGCCTTTATTTATAGGCTAGAAAATGGCCCAACTCGGCGAGTTTGAGCCTCCAACTCGTCTGGTTGAGTGCCAAGTGTCACCATCTGGTGGCAAGGCGTGGGGAGGAAGCAATGGTCAGGATTGTGCCACGTGTCACTCGCAGATTATTCAAAAAACTAATTATCTTCTAAAATCTGTAACTTTCGCATACGAGCTCAGTTTTCGACGTTCTTTATATCCATGCATAGGCGGCAGCGTACTCTACAACTTTCATTTAGACTCCATCGGAAAATGTTGACTTTATTTTTAAAGTTGTATTTTAACAGGTCGGGATAGGTAAAATCCGTTAAAAATTCATAACTTTTCCATCCGACGTCCGTTTTCGACTGTCTGTATATCATTGAGCTCGTATTAATGAGATCTTAAATTCTCTTTTAGCTTGTGTCGGCTAAAAATTGATCGATCTAAATTTTGATTTTTCGGGCCGTGCACTGCTATGCTAAATCTTAGAAAAATCATAATTTCCTCATACAAAGTCAGATTTAGACATTCTTTTTTTGTACGTTCTCAATTTAACATATACTATGACTTTCGTTAGATCCCTATGTCAAAAAATTATTTTATCGGAAATTCACATTTTACGATTCCCGATGTTGTGCCGGTTTTGCCATAAAGCTTCGACGAGTCATAACTTATTAGTTATAACTTGGATTTCAGTGTTCTTTATATGTATGGAGCTATTATGACATATACTATAACTTGGTAAAGATTATTTATTATAAATAATATTATGTCAAAAAATCATTTTTGACGCTTATTGTCTTTAAATTGACTAGCCCGAATCTACGGGCGTTACAGAAGTTGTCTCTGTCTGTCTAAAAACCAGCGTCACTATACCCAGTTACTCTCAAGTTATCACTTCCACCAAGCACAAGGACCTAGTCCTTAGTTCTTTGCAAATACTTAATGTGACATCCCCATTTTCACGGCCAAAAAAGACCGTTTTGTTTATGCTTTGTGAAAATCAGAGTACTTCTTTTCATAAAAATGTTGCGGAATTTGTTCTCAGAAAAACACGATAAATACGTTATCAAAACATTTTCGAAGAAACGTATTTTATTCATTTAAAAATGTTTGGGATGTCGTCGTTAATACAGAAACATAAGCATAAACGAAACTTACATTTATTTACACTAGTGATCTACATCTCTTTAATCTCTCAGTGTAACGTGACTTCATATCAACACCTGTGATATAAATAAACTGAGTGGGTCAGGTTGGGAAACCTGGTGAGTACATAGGGTTTTCAACCCACAATAATATAATTATTATGTTTGAACAATCAAACAATCAACCCAATTACCCATCACCATTATCTTCTTTACTCTTAATGATCTATCCTAAGAGTCATCTATTCTGCATTCGTTTATTCCGAAGTCCTTTGCTTCCAAGGTTATAGGATTGGCACTAAATCCATAACTGCCAATGCTCGTTCGTAAAGCACTAATTCCATAGCTGCTATAGTTTATTCGTCGGGTACTAAATCCATAGCTACAAGTGTTTATCTAATAGGTACTAAGTCCATAGCTACCAATTCCTTTCAGCTACTAAGTCCATAACTACCAGTGTTTGTCCAATAGGCACTAAGTCCATAGTTGTCGATGTTTATTAGGCACTAAGTCTATACCTGCCAATGTTTACTCACATCATCTTTTATCTCTCATCATTCATCTACCCATGTCATACCCAACATATTCGTATATATAAAATACGTATACAGTTTAAATCATTTAAAACATGTATAAACATTCATCCAACATAGATAACAAGTATTCAGATAATATGCACACATAGCACGTAGTTTATATAAAATACTTCGTATCTATGTGTAAGATCAAAGTAACTATGCACTCACTTGAAAGGTGGTGACTCAGCACTCAGACAACGTTTCGATACTCTCAAAACAATTTTCCTTCGATAAAACCTAGTATCAATACCACTAGGGTTTAGTCTAACGATAACTGCGACAAATTAATAGTCTGACTATTATTACTATTATATAAACGTTAAACGATACTTATATGACTCATAATAATAGCCCAAATAATTATTTTAAGAACCTAATAACATTACTATAATTATCTGAAAGCTATATTAAAAATTGCGTAAGCGTAACTCACTTACAACGAATTTTAAAAAAAACCGGGCTTTGCTCGGAGCAGCATTTCCGAAACCGAAAGACCCTTTTTCTCGGGACTCCGGGAGCCTCGGGGCTTCCTTAGGGTGCTAGGGGTTTTATCTTGGGTTTAGGAGTGGTTTGGAGCCTTAGAGAGAGAGAAAGATTTTAGAGAGAGAATGAGAAATGGTGTGAAAAATCCGGAGACCCTCGCCCCCTTTTATAGCCTGCGAGGCCTTGGACTACGCGGGGAGTAATCCTTGGCTACGCGGCGCGTAATCCTCGGATAAGAATGCCAGCCGAAGCCAACTGTCTCGCACCATCGGATGGATCAGACCGGAGCAACGCGAGGCGAAACTTCTTCGGACGCGGGGCATATGCGAGGGCAACGTGGCATGATCCGAAGCGACTCCTGAACCAACATCGGACGACCCAGATGTTGCCACGTCATCAGGTTCTTATCAGACTTCGCAATTTCGACTACAAACTTTAAAAATTCGTATCTTTCGCATACGAGCTCCGTTTTTGACGTTCTTTATATTCACGCGAAGGCGGGAACGTACTCTACAACTTTTGTTTGAACTCCGTCGGCTAATTTTGAATTTATTTTTAAAAGTTACATTATTAACAGGCTGGGACATGATTGGTCTGTTAAATTCTCATAACTTCTTCATCCGACATCCGTTTTCGCCCATCTTTTTCTCGTTACGCTACTCTTAACGAGATCTTCGATTCTCGTTTAGGTCATGTCGGCTAAAAACCGCTCGATCTATTATTCGAATTTCGGGTTGTACACTGCTAATCCGAAACTTCGAAAAATCATAACTTCCTCATACGAAGTCAGATTTGGGCATTCTTTTTATGGACGCTCTCGGTTTAACGTATTCTAAGACCTTCATTTAGATCGCTAAGGCTAAGTCTCGCTCTATCGTATATTCACTATTTACGTTTCCTGGTATCGTGCCGGTTCCGTCGCGAAACTTCGACGGGTCATAATTCTTTATATGTACGGAACCCTTGAGACACATTTAACAACTCGGTTAAGATTATTTATTCTAAATAATCATTTTTCAAAAAGTCATTTTCGACCCTTATTATCTCTAAATTGACTAGCCCGGATCTACGGGCGTTACACTTAAGAATATTCTTGACTGTTATCCAACGAGCTTTACCCAGATTTCCCTGATATCGACTAACCATGCTCAAAGCAAAAGCCACATCAGGACGGGTACATGTCATATCATACATGATTGATCCAATGGTGGAAGCATATGAAACTCGACTCATTTCTGCTATCTCTGCATCAGTACTCAGACTCTAAGTCTTACTCAGTTTGATATTACTCTGGATAGACAACTCACCTTTCTTGGAATTCTTCATGCTAAAACGATTTAACACTTTATCCAAATACGTACTTTGACTAAGTTCAATTAGTCTCTTACTTATATTTCTCAAAATCCTTATCCCTAGGATATAGGTAGCCTCTCCCAAATCCTTCATAGCGAAACACTTTCCAAGCAAGACTTAACTTCTTGCAAAGTTGGAATGTCGTTTCCCATAAGGAGTATGTCATGAACATACAACACCAGGAAGGTCACTATACTCCCAATAACTTTGAGATATACACGAGATTCATCCTCACTTCTAGAGAAGCTAAACTCTTTAACTTTCTCGTCAAAGCAAAGATTCCATCTGCGAGAAGCTTGTTTCAATCCATAGAGTGATTTCTTAAGCTTACACACTCTATTGGGGTACTTAGCATCCATAAAACCCTCTGGCTGATTCATGTAAACATCCTCAACCAACTTTCCACTAAGGAAAGTGGTTTTGACATCCATCTGCCAAATTTCATAGTCATGAAATGCAGCTATGGCTAACATTACCCTAATAGGTTTAATTTTAGCTACTGATGAGAAGGTCTCATCATAGTCAACCCTTGGGGTTTGAGTAAAGCCCTTCGTAACCAGTCGAGCCTTGAAGGTGTGCACCTTTCCATCCATGTCAGTATTCTTCTTGAAGATCCATTCGCACCTAACTGTCTTACGACCTGGTACATTGTCAACCAATTCCAAACTTGTTTGTTATACATGGACTTGATCTCGCTGTTCATTGCATCTTTCCACTTGGCAGACTCAAGGCCCGCCATGGCTTCCTTTTAGTTAGAAGGTTCATCAAAATTTACCAGTGTATCACTGTGATATTGCCATATTTATACACATTTTTAGGAAATATTTGAATACATTTTTGTACATATTCTGGCTATTTGCAAAGATAAATGGTGCTTATAAGATTAAATTGTATTTTGTAGCCAAAATGAGCAATCTTGAAGAATAAGGGCCAAAAGCGACAAGAAGCAGAAATTTGGAGGTTGGAAGAATTAAAAGAAGGAAATCTCAGTGAAAAGCTGAATTCACGACGTGGAGTGAGTAATTCTAGAAGATAAGTGCACATGAAGTCAGAGTCCTTGCCCGATAAGGATTCACCCTAATTCACGACGTGAAGTGCAAAACTAAAAAAGAAAAACTATATAAATCATTGGCACTTACGAATTGGGGAGTCCTGCTGAAGATTGGAGGGTTTAGAAGACGAATTCCGAAGGAAACAAGTCAGAGAATTCAAGTGTGAAGCATCCAAAGAAGAAGAAGTGATTGAAGATCATAACTTTTACTTTAAGTTGGTACATTTAACTATGTTTTTAATTATTGAATTTGTGTGTTTGAATTCAGCCATGGGTAGCTGAATCTAGTTGCTTCTGTTTAGCTAGATGAAGCTTCAACTCATGGATTGGTTTATTAGTTATGGATCTTACTAGTTGGTTAAATGTTTGTGTTTGATTGTTAATACCTAGCATGCTAATACTTGATACTTAAATTGCTTGAATTCATATACTGTATAGCTTAGTGACTATTAAACTGCATGAACTTGACACCTAGTAATTTAGTGACTATTAGATTACTAGAGTTAAGATCGAACCAATCTTAGATAAGTAATTAAAGTTATTGAATTTGGTTGTGTTGGAGAACACATATTGTGACTATAATTGTTTTTGTTTAATCAATCTTACATAGCTCCATTCATAACTCATAATTGATTATGTGTGACCATGTATAGTTCTACATGAATTAGTTAAACATTAGTATATTTGGACTTAAATTACTAATAAACATTTTGGAAGTACATATACAATTAGCCTATTAATATAACTAGATATAAAATATTTAAAAGCCAATAAGAATAAATAATAATAACAAATATAAAATATTTAAAAAATCAATAAGAATAAATAATAATACCAAAATCAAAAAACTTATAAGAATGCAACATTAACACAAGTGCACACCAACATAAACACAATTGCAATGAAACTTTTTACAAATTTGAGTTCCACCAACTTCCAACTCCCCTTATGCCAAAAACCAAAAATGCAAATATTGTTCGAACTTTTATCAATCATATTGTGAAAAAGATTGTTTGACGAATTTTATATAAAGGACCAAAATTATTAAATTTACGTACATGAGAATACTATATTGTCCTAATTCTTTTTGGAGTTTATAAACAACTACTATGCTAAACGTTATTATAAAAATTATATAATTAACATAACACGATACTTTTTTTTTATTAAGAATAAACTTCAATATAATCAAAATCATTTTTTTTTCCAAATAAATATAGGTTGAAACTTGAAAGTGAGCCAAACTCATTAATACAAGTGGTGGATCACCCTAGATATTATAAAGGATATATTTGCTCGATTTAGATATATAAAAGTACATTCCCTTTTCAAGATTAGGTAGCTATAGATAGTGAAGACAACCAAGATCCAGCCACTTTTTTTCTTCTTTTGCCTTAGCTGGAAAATAGACCACCCACCAACCTTCTATAGACCAGTTCTATTATTAAATCATAATGCAAGGGGTTTAGTGTAACATTGATGGATACACATTTGTCGTTTTGTATCATTATCTTCTTACTTACCTTATTTACATTCTACACCCTGAAGTTTTCCATGTATGGCATAAAAATAGACGTGACAGTTTTTATTTTTTATCTATGAATTGATAACGTGCTAAACAAATAAATCAAAAGGTTCAGCTAAAATTTAAAAGTGAAAATGACCAAATGGACTGAAATCCATCTAAATTTATTCAATAACTTGTTTGTATTCAAGATTGTTTCTACCATTTCATTTTAAGGATTAAATTTAAAACACATGATATGAAAAGAAACTAAATACACACGGAGGTGTACAAAGAGAACCGGTTTTCTTTTAACTGGATGAAGATAATCAAACTGGTTTTTTTATAACTGAACCCGCAATTTGAGAGTTTTTTTTTTTAAAACTAAAATTGGTTTTTCACCTTTTTTCTAAGAAACTTGAACCGAATCGGTTTTTAAACAGGAAAAATACCTTTTTTTATCGAAATTTTACTTCAAAAAAACTGAAAAATCATAACAAAACCAGTTTTTTTTTTTTTTTTTTTTTTTTTTTTTTTTTTTTTTTTTTTTGTGTGTGTTTTTTTAAGCAGAACCAGTTGTATTTGTGCACTTCTAGATGAAACTATGAAAGTATAAGATTTTGTTATTAACATAAATAATAATATAATATAATGTGGCCCAAAGCTCACTTAACCCAGTATAATTAATTGAGCCCAATAGAATCGATATAATTTTATAATATGATTAGTATCAATGTATCATAATCCAAGATGTCATCGTTTGGTTGATCAATAGTTATATGAAAACATCCACGGAAAATTACACAATTATTCATATAGATCATCGAAATAAAAGGAAAAGCCACCCAACTTTCAAATCAGTATTTTATACAAAATCCAGTTAAATTAGGTCGAAATTGATAAAAATAAGTAAATAACCAATTATGTCATCTTTCATTTTCTAAATTAAAAAACCCACCAAATCAGTAAAATATAATATAAACTATGCAATGCTGTGTAATTATGTCTCTTATCCTTCTTCATAACACAAAATATCTCCGTAAATATTTCCTATTTCTTATTTTCTCAAAGTTCAGGTTTTACATGAGTTACAAGTGACAAAAATGTGCAAGGTTGTTCCAATTTTGTTCCCAAGTTGCGCAACCTTAGTAGACATGTAGGAATTTTGAGATGTTACGCACTAGAAGGCCTCCGTATCAAGTCACTGAGTTTGTGATGGACAGGATAATTGATCTTTAATGACAAAGCTTCAACTTGAACCTATAATGTTCTATCTATTTACTACATTTGTTGGTCTATTTAATTGTTCATTTTGTGATTTCTTTCCACATGGTTAGGGACGTTTTGGTGTATTTCAGCGTGATAGGGTTTCTGACGAAAGACACTTTGTGAACTTCTGGATTAACCCGTTAAAAGGAAGGTCAAAACTTAGACCGACTGTCATTTAGGTTTTTGGATGGATAGGAAGGAAACATGTATTTGTGAATATAATAGATGTTTATCCTCTTGTGAACTTGAAAAGTGAGGGTTTCATTATGGGGCAGACCATTTTAAAAGATGTCTAATGCAAAGTGACAAAATATACGAAAGAATGCATGGAAAATCAATACTTTTTTATACTATTTGCATTTGACACATTTGATTTATTTGCGTGAGCTCCTCGGTAGAGACCAACAGATCATAGATAGTTGTGCACTTTGTTGTCCATTTGCTTTCCGCCTCGATGTAAAAGATTTCATTATCTTAAATTTATGATTACACTAAAGGCAAATCACAAATCAGTCACTCTCATATTCTTCATATCTTCATATTGTTAGATGTATAGACATTAAACATTAATGACAATAACACATAATGGAAAGTAGGGATGCAAATGAATTAAACGAACACGGACAATGGTTTGTTCATGTTCGTTCGTTTAAGTTATCCAAACAAAAGAACGAACACGAACGACTTTTCTTGTTCATATTCGTTCGTTAAACAAATTACCAAGTTTATGTTCATTTGTTTATGTTCGTCAACATGTTAAATGAACATAAACGAATGAAGATAAACAAACACAATTGAACATATATGAACATAAACGAACATATAACATGTTAATGTAATAAAATGTGACAATAGTTAAAATAAATTAACGATCGTTAATCGCAAACATGACAAACAATAATATAATAGGCTTGATGTAAAGTATTTGACGATTTTTAATGAAAATATGATATTATACTTTGAAATATATAAGAAAAGTAAGTTAGATCATCAAAAAGCGAAAAATTCGGACAAGTAAAATTTTGACGTCGAACACAAAAATGACGTTAAAATGT
Organism: Lactuca sativa; assembly: GCF_002870075.4. Classification (NCBI taxonomy): domain Eukaryota; kingdom Viridiplantae; phylum Streptophyta; class Magnoliopsida; order Asterales; family Asteraceae; genus Lactuca; species Lactuca sativa. Next base: position 27,425,384 of record NC_056629.2, on the reverse strand, counting down.
GATATTAACTAAATATGTGAATTTTTATTATAAATAATAACATAATACGAAACTACGTGTAACATGATTCCAAATATATATAAAAAGTGAAAACAGAGTTCGTATGCAAAAGATGAAAACTTGTCGTAATACAAAAAATGGAGTAAAAACGAACAGCAAAATTAAAATGTGCACCAAGTATCATTTTTTAAAACAGTCAACATATTAAAAAAATGTGTTAGTATGATCACATGGATATAAAGAACTTTGAAAATGGATTTTATACGCAAAAGTTATAGCCAACAACGTAAAACGCACAATTCAACCCTCTAACACAAAACTTCAAACACAATGTTAGGTGCCGTGGGAATTGAAATTTCAATTTCTGACAATTTTCTTATGAGCGTACAAAAATCTAGTTTCTAAAACTATATTCATTTTACTTTGCCAAAATTTTCTTAAGAATGCAGTAATCTCTTTCCCGTTAATGAATCTTCAAACGATTCGTTAGGTGGATTATGAAATTCATTAGAAAAAGATAGAAACATTTTATGAATTAGGATGTAATCTAGTATTTGATTCAATTGCTAACTTTTCCATTTCGTGAAACTCTCATGATTTTGCGAAAATCAATCAAATTGTGGCAATCGGGAAACCACTTTATCCGTACTTTCAAACACTTCATTCACATAGTTGTGGGAATCGTTAGGTGAATATTTTTTACATTTTACGACATAGGTTAACGAGTACTGTAAACCTATATGCTCGGAAACTTTTACTAAAGTTGGATTCCAGACCTGGAATCGACGAGCGAGATCATGCCACACACACCGAATCTTGACCATTATCTCCTTGGCTCTTGACTATTTAAAGGGACGTTGGGGTCAGCCATTTGCTGCACATTTCTCTCAAAGAACTCTACAAAATTCCTCCCCCTCTCCCTTTTTCTGTCGTCGGTGTAACACCTGTGTTCCAGTATGGTTTAGCTTTTATTCTCTAGGGATAAATATGGAGTTTTTAGGGAAAACTCCGTGCCACAACATGGAGCAAGGATGCCCACAACATGGCATTGAATAAATGGCACATATTTTATTGAGCCGCAACAACGTGGCCAAGAGTTACCACGACATGACAGTTGTTTTGGCCCAAGCCCATCATTCTTTTACGGTTCCCTTCGTGTTTAAACCTCTCTAGACCTATTTTAGGGTTCATTATTTTCCATTTAAGCTCTCTTTCACCTCAGAAAACCCTAGCCTCCATCCCTTGTTTGATTCTTGAGATTTTTGGAGCTTTCATAGCTTGGAGAAGAGGAGAAGAAGGTGCTCTATTGTTGGAGTTTGCAAGGATGCAACACCATCAACATCTCTCATTGTTTCTGGACCTTTATAAGTATCAAAGGCTCAAATTTTTTGACTTTTGGTGGTTGGATCTTGAATATTATCCCATGTTCCTCATGTTTTAGCAAGTTTGGAGGGAAAGAACTCATAAAATTGGCAACTTTATGACTCTCCAGAGTCCCATAGTATTATTGTTATGGATCTAGTCTTTGATGGAAGATCTTATCATTTGCTTAAGTTTTGGCCTTTAGGGTTCATATTTTGACCTAAGATGGATCTTAGACATGTATTGGACATGCATGTCCATAAAGCTTCCACCTTTATGATAGATATGGTATAAGAAACCCTTTTGGAGTAGTTGGGTTAAGGACCTTTTCAGATTAAGGGCTTAATGATTAAGACATCATGGATTTTGGCTTCATTTGGACCTAGGGTATGAGATATTGACCTCTTTGGGTGTCTTAATGGATAAAGTTGGAAACTTTATCCATTTAGACAATAGTATGGACCAGATCTAAACTTTAGAGCCCTTAGGATTGAAGGAGGCAGCTTAATCCATTAAGCTATTGAAGACTCAGTGCCCATGGTGTGGTACCAGGTCGCCACGATGTGGAGATAAGGAATATCGCGATGGACTGTTGCTGGAGGGCCACAACATGGCCATAGGTCGCCACGATGTGGCGGTTGACTTAAGTCAACGTTTGCCGTTAACTTTTGGCATGGTTTGACTTTTTGGCCAATCTTTATTTTTTAAAAGGTAGACTTAGGGTTTGCCTGTGTGGATTGTTAGGAGGTGCTTTGCACCCATATTTTGGTGGATAAAGTTGTTGGTTGTGATTGGTAGGAAATTGCATGGGGTTTTAGTCAGCATCGTTATTCGGGTGAGTCTCCTCACTATACTCAGGGGTCGAAGGCACCAATGTCGGTCCAATGGTTTATGTCATATAGGAAAACCAGGGGGTGGCCCCTGGCATTTTTATGAAAGGCCTGGAGGTGACTCTCGACAATTTGTATGCAAGACCAGGGTTTGGACCATGACAGTTATACGTAGTATGCTATTTGTATTTGTGATACTTGCATGGAAGACCTGGAGGTGGCTCTTGGCATTTGTCTGTAAGACCCAGGGTTTTGCCCCGACGTGGCAAGGAAAGACCATGATACGACTCATGACATAATGACAAGACTATGGTTGACACATAACAATCTCTATTGTATGTATGATATGTGGTATTTTGGGGAACTCACTAAGATTTGTGCTTACGGTTTCATATTTACAGTTTTAGGTACTTCCAATTCAAAGGGGAAGGGTCTGGCGTGACTGCACAACATCCGTCCAAAGTTTTCCGCAATGACAATTAATTATATTACTTGGATGTTTAAATAATATATTCACTTTGATCGGTTTGGAACAACTCGTTTGTATGATTTATTGTTTTAAAAATGAAATTTTTACTATGAATTTTTGGGACGTTACAAGTTGGTATCAAAGCCTTGGTTTGAAGGATTCAAGCACACTCTCTCGGGTGTGACTGAACTCGAACTGAGGAATTGGTAATCTTTTGAAAGGAAACAAATTTCTAAAAAGATTTTTATAAAGAAAAAGAGGGTGTGATGTGTGCAGTCAACCAAGCTCAAGTAGGTGATTCCCAAAATACTTATACACATTTATATGTTATATGATATGAATGCTTGCATGCTAGGATAAAGGTAATGATACTTTCACGAATTGCATGATAGATTGCCCTGTTACGCGATGCCATGTAGCCTAGGAGGAATAGAATGTTATGATGGATTTGGAATTTGTATTGGTAGAAGTAATTTCTAAGTGTATGCTTTAAAAAATTTATATGATTAGGATTATATAGCCCTAGAATGATTGATTTAGCCTTATTTCTTGTTCCTCATCTAGTTGTTGTCTTAGGGTAGAGTCTTTTATTCGACAGTCTATTTGATCCTGTATTGTGCACAATTTGCATGCATAATGAAAACGACAATGAAAGTAAAAATTTCTAGCATGGTAGTAGCAGGTGAGAATTATGAGAAGTCCTTTGATTAATTTGTGTCTAGTAGTGTTACTTCCTGAATGCTGTTTGCTTTGTGCTTTGTGGGATTCAAATTGATGTGAGTTAATTATTTCTTGAATATGTTAAGTTGCATGCTGCGGATGTTAAATAATCTTAGAGTGATTAATTTGTCCATATTGCGCAACTCTTGTTTGAGTCCAACCGTTGTAGGGTTGAGTCTTTTACTCGAAAGAATATCTAAGCTTTGTTGCATGTGATCGTATTCATGAAGTCGTTAGCTGACATTAGTGGGAGTTCTTCAGTAGTTGATATTTCGATATTTATACACATTTTTAGGCAATATTTTAATACATTTTGATTAATATTTTTGTTATTTGCAAGGATTTAGGATACTTATAAGATTGAATTATATTTTGTAGCCAAAAGGAGCATTCTTGAAGACGAAGGGCTAAAAGCGACAAGAAGTGGAGCTTCGGAGGATGGAAGCTTTAAAGAAGAAAAATCCATGCGAAAAGCCCAAATCACGACGTGGCAAAAACTTACACGGCTTGGAGTGAGTGTTCTAGAAGATAAGTGCACAGAAAGTCAAAGTCCTTGCCCGATAAGGATTCATCTCAAATCACGACGTGAAATCCTTGTTCGCGTCGTGGAGCACGAACTTTCTCAAAACTATATAAACTCATTCACTCTTACGATTTTGGGAGTTCTTCTGGAGACTTGGAGGGTTTAGAAAATGATTTCTGGAGGATATTTAGTCAGAAAAACCAAGCCCAAGTATTGAAGGAAGGATAATTATTTGAAGGTCTAGAGATTGATGACTATAATCATCACTTAGTTTGGTATATTCAATTATGTCTTTATTCATTGAATTTATGTGTTTTATCAACCATGAGTAGCTGAATCTAGCTGCTTCTGTTTAGCTAGATGAAGCTTCAACTTCATGGATTAGCTTATTAATTATGGATTTTTACTAGTTGGTTATGTGCTTGTGTTCGATTGTTAATACCTAGCATGTTAAAATTGATACTTTAATTGCTTGAATTCATGTTCTGTGTAGCTTAGTGACAATTAAATTACATGAACATGACACCTAGTGATTTAGTAACCATTAAATTTCCAGAGCTAGGATCGACCTAATCTTATATAAGTAATTGAAGTAATTAAATTAGTTGTGCTGGAGACCATAAATTATAACCATAATTGTGTTTGTTTAATAAATCTTACATAGCTCCATTCATAATTCATAATTCATAATTGATTCTGAGTTTGATTGTGTGCGACCATGCATAATTGTACATGAATTAGTGAAACATTAGTAAATTTGGACTCGAATTACTAATAATATAATGTTTGGTAACCAACATTAATAATCAATAATTAGTAGTTGTAACGCCCACAGATTCAGGCTAGTCAATTTAGAGACAATAAGCGTCAAAAATGACTTTTTGATGTAAGATTACTTAGAGTAAATAATCTTAATCAAGTCATAGTATATATCACAAGGGTTCCGTACATATAAAGAACGCCGAAATCCGACTTATAATGAAGAAGTTAACACCCGTCAAAGTTTTACGGCAAAACTGGCACGACACTACGTAACGTAAAAAGTGAATTTATGATAAATTACTTTTTTGCCTTAGATATCTAAATGAAAGTCATAGTATACGTTAAACCAAGATCGTGCATAAAAAGAACGTCCAAATCTGACTTCGTATGAGTAGGTTATGATTTTTCTAAGATTTAGCATAACAATGCACAACCCAGAAATTGAATTTTAGATCGATTTATTTTTAGCTGACATAACCTAAATGAGAACTGAAGATCTCATTAATAGGAGCTCAACAATAAAAAGACAGTCGAAAACGGAGTCCGTATGTAGATGTTATGAATTTTACACGATCGTTAACAGTGTAATCTTCTCATGCTATTCACTTTAAAATCTGTCGAGAATTAGCCAATAGTGTCAAAAGGAGAGTTGTAGATCTTGTCCATACCTACGCGTGGATATAAAGAACGTCTAAAACGGAGCTCGTATGCAAAAGTTACGGAATTTAGAAGTCGGAAGGGTGCTGCTGCGAAAGGGGTGACGTGACCTAATCTGGACCATTGCTTTATCCCCACGCCTTGCACCCAGATGGTGACATGTGGCACCAACTCGATGAGTTGGAGGCTCAAACTCGACGAGTTTGGCCATTTTCCAACTTATAAATAGGATGCGAGAGCACCCCATTTCTTCACACCAAAAGCCTTTAGCTCCCCCTCTCTCTAACTTCTCTCTAAGCCCTCCCAAAGCCCTACTAACTCCTAAGTGCTAGAGGAAATACCCAGAGCACTAGAAGGCTCCGAGAAGAAGAGATTTCATCTCGGAAGTTCTGCCCCCGCAGAGCCCGGTTCCTCGCTAAACCCCTTGTAAGTTGAGTTATGCTTACTGTACTTTAAGTATAACTTATGTTTAAGTTCATTATCGTTATTATGAACCTATAAACAAGATTTATCAGTGATTCCAAGTCGTTATACGGATTGATCTACTTACGGGGATGATGTCTAGGCTGTGATTTAGTGAGGTGTTTAAAGTGGGATTTCTATACAGTATACTTTGTATACCAAACGGACCCTACCTCCGATATGATTCTACCTGGTTGTTCCTTACTTGATAGATCATGAAGGTAGACTTTGATTTAATGATGAATCTAGACTAATAATTAGTCTCAATAAATATTAGACTAAGACTTAGTGTTAATAATGCTAGGTTTTGTTGAAGGAAAATAGAATCGTTAGAAGTGAAGCGCTGCCCGAGTTTGGAATCATCACTTTAACAAGTGAGTGCATAGTTACTTTCATCTTACACATAGATATGAAGTATTTAATATAAATTACGTGCTATGTGTGCATATTATTCGTGTTCTTGATATCTATGTTGGATGAACGATTTATACATGTTTTAAATGATTTAAACTGTATATGTATTTTATATATGCGAATATGTTAGGTAAAGATGGGTAGATGAATGATGAAAGATGAAAGACGATATAGATGAACATTTGTAGCTATGGACTTAGTGCATGATAGATAAACCCTAGCAGCTATCGACTTAGTGTCAACTAGATAAACCCCGACAACTATGGACTTAGTGTCTTACGAATGAACATTGGCAACTATGGACTTAGTGCCTTACAAATGAACGTTGGAGCTATAGATTTAGTGCCCTATAAATGAATATTGATAGCTATGGACTTAGTGCCTAATAGATAACATTGGCAACTATGGACTAAGTGCCTAACAGATAACATCAATAGCTATGGACTTAGTGCCTGTTGTAGAAACCCTAGCAGCGATGGACTTCGTTCCTATTTCTTAGGAAGATCCTTAGGAATGAATGAATGAAGGATATATGATTCTTAGGGTAGATCCTTAAGAATAAATAAGATAATGAGGATGGGTAATTGGGTTGATTGTTTGATGATTAAACATAATAATTATATTATTGTGGGTTGAAAACCCTATGTACTCACCAGGTTTCCCAAGCTGACCCACTCAGTTTATTTGTATCATAGGTGTCGATACGAAGCTACATTACCCTGAGAGATTAAGGAGATGTAAATCACTAGTGTAAATGAATGTAAGGCTTGTTTATGCTTATGTTTCTGTATTGACGATGACATCCCAAACTTTTAATATAAATAAAAATACATTTATTCAGAAATGCTTTGATAATATATTTATCATTTTTTCTAGAAACAAATTCCACAATATTATTCTTTAAAATGAAAACTCTAATTTTCAAATAAGCATAAATAAAAATTTTAAAATGACCGTGAATATAGGGATGTCAAAGTAGCTAACCATAGAGGAGAAGTGGGTTTGAACTAAACATAAGTGTTTTTAGTAATTGATTGAATTTGGTAGTAAAGTGTTTAAGTTTGTCTGAACTTGCAAAATAAGATAAAAACCCATTTAACTTTTACTTGTTTTAGATTAATCTTTAGTAGTTAGATTAGTTAATTAAAACCATTCCCTGTGATCGATACCCGACTGTTTGTGCTATACTATTCGTGAAAAGGTACACTGCCTTTAGTCGAATAGCTAGTCAGATAGTATGTAAAATTAGATGTAGTAATATTTCAACATTAACAGCTGATGGCAGGTTGAGGTCGGGAACCTAGGAGAGCCTAGGAAGTTTAGTAGTGGGTTTGGATGCGTTGTTTAGAGAGTACTTGGAGTACCAATTTGAGAAGGTGACTTAGATGATTAGAGATATATTTTGGGGAAAGTATGGATAGGTGTGGAAGGTAGTATTGAGCCCGTACTACTGAAAGAAAAGGATCCATACTTGAAATAAGGAAGGTCACAAAGATTCGAGGAATCTTTTAGGATGAGGAATTTTTTTAGGTATGATCTGATTCTTATATGGTTGCTTTTCAGAATGGTGATGATCACAGGTGGAGGAGGTTCAGGTTCTGGTTCGGGCTCATGTATGGGTACTGAGCTGATTGATAAGTAGATACGGGAGTTCATCTCATCAGAGATCACCCGCGGTATTTTGGAGCAGACTCCTGTGATATTCGGTTCGGTCAAGGAAGGGATTTTGGAGATTTTGGATGAACATTTAGGTACGTTATGCACTGAGATTATGGATATTGTGGGAGCTCGCACTCTTTCCTTCCATGAGTTCTGTGCTTGTGGAGATCTTGAGTTCTTTAGGGAGAAGGACCTCATTGCTAGTAGGAGGTGGTTAACGAATATGGTGAACGTTTTCCAAATAAGCTTCTGCCCCGAGGGGTCGAAGGTCAGATTTGCTCCCTGTCTTCTGAAAGATGGAGTGCGAGATTAGTGGGAGGAGGTAAAATTCTCTTTAGGAGGCGAGGCCATTGAGATGAAGTATTGTGAAGAGTTTGTGACCCAGTTTAGGGCAGAGTTTGCACCAACTATTGAGGTGCAGTAGTTGACAAGGGAGTTTCAGGACCTTTGCAGACGACTGAGACTGTGGCGGAGATCACCACCAAGTTTATGGAGAGGGCTATTTTGGTTCCACAATATGCCGCAGATGAGGAGAAGAAGAAGATTCGGTACCACGATATGCTGCAAGACGATATTAGGGAGTTTGTTAGCTTTTCAGCTTGTCGGACTTTGGAGGACATGATAGCTAGAGCCTGAGAGTGGGAGATTGATTTAGAGTACCTAGGGAAGAGGAAGCCAGATCAAGTGCAGACATTTGGGGGTCCTGTGAAGAGTCCCAAGACTTATGATCAATGAGTGAGAGGCCAGCAGGGCCGAGGTCAGTGCCACTCGTGCGGGAAGCAACACGATGGGGTTTTTCGATCTAGGGGCATGGGTTGCTATAAGTATGGCAGGGTGATCATGACAGCAGAGATTGTCCCCAGGGGACGAGCCGTTATGTTTTCACTTCAGCCAAGTGGGCCATAAAAGGCCGACTTTTCGGAGATGATGAGAGGAGAAGTGAGGTCACCTTCTCCAGCCACTATGAGGATTACTGATGGTCGTGAGGGCAGAGTGGATGTTCCTGTGGTGAGGAGTCGTGCATTGCAGTCACATGCCGAAGGGATCTGAGTTCCATCACTCGACATCGCAAGTGTATTCATTTCCTTCGTGTTCTTATTAATTGTGTTTATGATCGTATGTTGTGTGTGAGACGTTATATGTGGTTTATTTAAGTCTCCACCTAGAGATTAGAGTTTTCCTCATGATGGTCTAGACATTGTATTTTGAGAACCTCCATATGCCATTTTATATACCGAGAGTCGTGCTTAAAGGATATTCGGGTGAGCTGGTTTAGATTTTGATGAGGGAAGCATTGACCATCGTCAAAACTAGGAGAAGACCAACAACCGATTCAATTTTTGGTGGTATCAGCAAGGAATTCAAGGAATCATTATGGTGAGCATGCCATATTTGAATGGAGGAATTGTAGGGATCTTTTGAGGTTGCAAGGAAATGAGGAATTGGTTTGATCGTGGGTGTAAGATCAGTAGTTGTCAAGTTCATACCTTCGAAGTGCAGTTAGTTGCAGGTTTACAGGTGAATTTCCCTGGTGTAAGTAGGCTGTTAAATTGGTTGGGTACCCATTTCGATAGTTGAGATTTTGTTCTTTGTCATCCAATTAAGTCGCCAAGGATTTGTAGCGGATTTAGTGGAAAGTGCTTGGGAATATTAAGCTCACTAGGATTACAGGGAGTATTCATCCAATTTTGGAAGGCGTGTGTTCTTTAGGATTGACTAGTAATGGAATGTTGGTTCTTGGGAGTTGGATTTTGAGAATCAATGTCTAGATTAGAAACTTTTATGCAAAAGGATGTTCAAAGGAATGTACTTTGAGTGAAAGACATCACATCTATGGAATTGTCTTGTAACAATCCCCGATAGAGGACTTTGTAGTATTCATTGTGACGTTTATGCTATGACATTACGAAAGGATCATTGCATAAAATGTTAGAATCTATCATATTCTATAAGAGGCAAGAATTTGATATTCTTTCACTTGTAAGAAAGGATTGGGAGTTGTGAAATGAGTATGATTGGGAATGTGTTCATTTGAACTATTTCACAAAGCAAGAACCATATGTAAACATTGTGTGCAAGCTAAGAACATTGGACAAGTATGGTAAGTAATTCAAGTAAGAAGTTGATTACCCGAAACGAAAAATAATGAGTAATCGATATGGTGATAAATAAAAGGTGTTTTATTTATACTCAAAGGTTTGAGGCCATATGGGATTAGTATTATCCTTGTGTTTCACTTTGCATGTTTTGACTTCCTAAATAATTTAATTGGTTAAGAACAGTCAAATTATTCGAACGGGCCACAGTCGTTCATATGTTGGAAGTAGGTATGAATGAAGACTGTCGTGAGTTGGTGTGTGGATTGTCTAAAGAGCATTAGACATAAGCAAATGTTTGTTGCAACGTTCATGAGTGCTTATGAATATGATTTGAGCATTGGATTAAACCCACGCTCACTTGGATCACTTCATGGATTTTATCACGAGTGATTGGTGAGACGATAATATCTTATATTCTTGAAACCAAGATGTGTGAGTTGTATCTTGCGAGTCGGTTGCACATTGATAATATGTAAACGCACCAGTAACTTGGTGTTATAAAACATATTGTTGTGTGTGATTTGGTGAGTGAGTGAGTGCAAGCGAGCATTGAGTCAAAGTTTATCTGTTCATTTTATCCAAGGTAGGATAAAAGCGATATCTGTGGGCCCCTCGATGATTTAGTGATGGCACCTAAGCGCTTGGCCAAGCCGGGACTAAATTGATGTGTTCAATTGTAGTCTGTTGTCAGTCGTCATAAATCTGAATTCGGGAAACAACACATAGACAAAGAGAATGATTTAGATCCATGTCTCAGTCTATATAATATCTAGAATGTAGGAATATATGATCCCTTATCTAAAGGACACGCGTATCTGATAAGATCAGAGTTGACAGTGGCTTTGGAAAGCTACGATTGCAGATCAAGATCTGAAGTCATACGCAGAATAGTTATTAGACTTATCCAAGTGGGAGACTGTTGGATTAGTGTCTAAGTCCATAACTATTTTGGTATGTACTTGACCCGATGGTGCATGGTCCTTTTGGGTTACCTTCACCAAAGCAACTTGATAGGATGAATTATGGAGAGAAAGGATTAAATATGATTTATTAATATATTATGAGAATAATATATTAAAGGAGAAATCATATTGTTTAATTAATATTAGTCAAGAATTGATAAGAATTAAGTTTGTGGCTAAAAGACATTAATTAAACTTAAGGGACTAGAACTGTCAATTGTGTGATAGTTGAATATTGGGCTAATGGACTCCATATTAAAGGGGTGGACGAATTCTATGGGGAAACCCATTAGAAATCGTCCAAAGGCCTTTAAGAAAGGGGTTCATGGGTTGCTTAGGGCCTAAGCATCCAAATTAGGGTTTCCTTGTTAGATAACCCTAATAGCCTCACTATTTAAGGAACCCTTAAGCCCCAAAAAACATGTAGAAGTTGTTCTCTAGGGTTTCCATACATTTTGGGCAGCCTCTTTCTCTTCTCCTCTTCATCCTCTTGCTCTTGGTGTTTGTGAGCCATTAGAGGAGTGACATTTGTGACTCTAAGCTTTCTAAAGTCAATACAAGAAGGATTTGAGATTGTTATTGCTATATAACAATCAAGGTATCATATAAACCCTAATTCATATGTTATATTGATTAGATCTAGGGTTTTAACTCTTGGATTAAAAGCATGTACAATAGAGAAACCTAGATCCAAGCATTAGGGTTTGCATGAGCACATAGGATGTCTTTTGGCGAAAACCCATCAGTGGTATCAGAGCCTTGATTGGTTTCTATTGTATTGATGCATATTTGATCGAAATCAACACTGAAAATTGAATTTTGGCTTCTGAGTGTTTAACTCGCCGAGTTACTTGGTGCACTCGCCAAGTCAGATGTACTCGACGAGTCCAGGTCCAGACTCGATGAGTCAAATCGTCTGACAGCTCGTTTTCGCGATTTTCTTCCTATTTTGGCTTTGGATAATTACCTTAAATATGTTTTTGTTATAAAATCCGAATTTTATCAATATTTGGTGATTATCCTTACCTAAATAGAAGATAATTGTCAAAATTTAGATAATCACTTGTTTTATTAGATAAAGTTTGATTATTTGTAATTTAGATTTGAATTATCTTGTGAAAAAAGTTTTAATTTTTCCCCTTTAGGTTTTATAGTTTAAATTTGAACTTAATAGTTTTTTTTTTAATTTAAATAGTTAAAACCCTAATGTTTTGAAAAGTTTCAAAACTTGCCCTCAAGTTTTGGAATTTAAATTTTGATTAAAAGGTTTGATTTTGAAATATTTAAATTCTAAACCCTAATGTTTTGAAATGTTTCAAAACTTGCCCTCAAGTTTTGGAATTTAAAAGTTGATTAAAAGTTTTATTTAGAAATGTTAAATTCTAAATCCCTAGTGTAGTTTTGAAAAGTTCAAATCACACCCTTATGATTTTATTAATTAATTAAGGTGTATAATTAAAGGAGATTTAATAAATCCATAAAGTTTTGGAGTACAATTTAATTAAATTAAAAGTATAAATTATTAAATTAGAACACCTAGTATTTTAAAAGTGTAAAATACACCATATACTATATATAACATGAAAAGTCTAACATAATATATATGTATGAGTAAAGTGTCAAGTCTTACCGTTAGTAGGCCTCATTCACGAAGCTGGTCTATAAGGGGTGTTTAAGGAAATTGCCTATAAAATGGCGATTGAATGGGTATCCACTCTTACCCACCGCACTCTTGACTAGTGGAGGGTCGTTAGCCGAAAGGGTAAGATAGGACAGAAACCTTCCATTATAAGTATAATGAAATATAAAAGTAACTAAATGCTTTCATAAAATTCCCAATCTTAGTTACTTTAGGCAAAAGTGAATTGATGCAATTCAATGAAATTACACTTTGTGCCCTTGCGAAGACGTTAGTGGAGCGTGTGTGGTTAACCGACACACTAAAAGGTTCTAAGCAAAGGTAGCAAATGGTGACTCAATGTTTGTCATAGTTCGGTGGAGCGTGTGTGGTTTACCGGCACATCGAATAGGTGACCGTAACATGTGAGGCACCATGTAGATTTACATGGTCATTCACACCCGATTTGTGATCCTCGGCGTCCCAGTCACAAACTAGAGGGGCATATCGAGATTTAAACATGCCATTGAAATGTTCAATGAATCTCAAAGGATCTAGGAGTTTTCATAGATTTAAAACTTAAATTTCTTTTCCGTTTTAATGGTGGAAAATTAGTGAATCGTCATTCACTTACCTTCAAATGTTCTGCAATTAGGGTTACGACATCCCTCTCCCGAGTTGTAGAATATGTTGGGTTTTGAGCATTCTAACACTCCTAAGTGTACATGCAACCCTAAATACCTTGGATCTATGTTTTCTCTATTATACATGCAAATAAGAACTTCCAAGGTATTATCCTAATCTAGCATACAAAACAATGAGTGTAACAAGATAGAATACATACCTCTTTGATGTAGAAAGTCTTCATGAAGCTTGAGTGCCTAGCCCCAATAGTGTGGAAGCCTCAAATGGAATCACAATCACCAAAACACTTAGAATAACTTGAGAGAATTCTACAACTCATGAAATCGGCTAGCCCTTTCACTTCACACGCTAGTGGCCGATTTTGGTCAAGAATAAGATGCTTATATAGTTAGGGTTACACCATGTAAGCCCTAATTGACATGGCCTTTCATTTCCATGATCCATGGGTACAAAAACACCATGGAGCATCCATGGACCATCCTATGGGTTTTAGCCCAACTTGATTATCCATGGAGCATTAGCCCACTATACAAGTATGGATGATTTACACAATCAACCCATATATTTAATTAGTCTTCTTTTGATCACTTAATTAATCCTAGATTAATTCTTGATCAATACTAATTAAATAATCTTATTATTCTGATTATTAATATACTAGAACTTATAATATATTAATAACCATAAGTGTCTTATTTCTCTCATTATAGTCTATCCAAGTGCATGATGGTATGCAACCCAAATGGACCATGCCGGGTCGGGTCAAGTCTTATCAATTATAGTTACGGACTTAGACATTAATCCAACAGAATATTGTGTTGGGTCCTAGCCTTAGTATATCATTTGGGTGATTTACTAAAGACTCAATATATCAACTAACTTGAATTTGTTTTCTCCCGTTTTGTAGATGTCAAAGTACGACAATTATGGTCTTCCCAAATCCGGTGGAACAAGCATTCCACATGAAGATGATATTCCACGATTCGATCTAGGAACAAGAAATCATGCTTCACTTCCTCCTCCTCCTCCCGTTGTTCTCCCTAACCCACAAGATCACAGAATTGAAAGGTTCAATGTCACTAAATCCCTACTGGAAATGAAACATGAAGATGGTAAACCCGTGTGTGCTCACGTTCTAGGAATGAAATCACACATCGATAGGTTGATAATGTTGGTTGCGTCATTCCCAGATAAGCTGGTTGTGAACTGGGTTTTGCAGTCACTTTCTAAATCATATAATGAGTTCAAAAGAAAGTATTATATGATGGATCATGACGAAAAACCTCATTAACCTAACTTACATGCTCATTGTTGCTGAATCAGAAATGATTTGGCAAAGCAATGGAGCGTATTTGTTGGGAAAGTCAACCAACCATGCTTCCGAGGACGTTCTAGGAGAACCGACCTGCGTTTGCTGCCAAGAAAAAGGGCATTGGATACAAGTCTGTCCTAAGAGCCTGAAGAGTCCACAAGATGGGAGAGTCAAAGAGTATGGCTATGCTTCAGGTAAAATCCACTATCTAACTCCATTAAGTTCCTATTCATTGATTCTTAATACATAATGTGATAAGATTGCATTTGAATGTTTTGCAGGAGCAGTGAAAAGAAGAGGAAGCTTGATGAAAGAGCAAGATGAGTCTAATCACGAAGAAATGGATCTCGATCGCATGGATTCAAAGATTACATTTTGATTGTTATGATAGAGTTGTTAGGAATATTTAATTACATAGTTTTTCAGTTGATTTTGCATTGTAAGGACAAATGTTTTCCGATTGGAAGATAGTGGTAGAAGTGTTGTAAGACTGGGTGGTGGTCGTAGCATTCACTAGATTGGAAGTTATTAGTAGAAGTGTTGTAAGACAACGGGGTGGCCATAACATTCACTAGGTTGCCAGGTAGTGGTAGAAGTGTTGTTAGACTGCAGGGTAACCCATAGCATTCACTTAATCAATAAGCATCTTTGCAGGTGTAGAGAATCTATGATTTGGCTCATAGTTTTCTCTAGGTAGAGTTAGACCCTGGCTTGATGGGCCGTGAGACTGTGGGAGACCACAATATTCGTGGGATTGAGGATGGTTGAGAGCCGTTTGGGGCCGATTGTGATGTAAGACTTCATTTGGGCGAATAACATTCATTTAAAGCAAAGTATATTATGTTGCATTGGTATAATGGTTGGTTATGTTATCATTGGTTGGAATAGGAGGGCTGTTGCCATTATGGAAATCGGGCTAGGCTATCTCTTTCTAGATAGACCCTCATTCGAAGTTGCGTGGTGCGATTATGCGTGAGGCTATCAGCCTCAACAACCGGTTGGATATCTGGTACTTCGGTTAATTGGTAGGTAAGTATGAGGCCAATGAGGTCTTGTTTAGATCAGAAAGGTGATTATGGGACAACAAGATGAGCCTGAGATGGTACCAATGATTGAGACTCAAGATGGGAGCAAGGTTGTAGAACTCGTTACTCGGTACCTGCTCGGCCAACTACCGAGTAACGAGTACTCGGGGAGTACTCGGATTTGGTAATTCATGTAGTAATATTTTCAAGGAAATTATATATGTCAAAATCATAAGTTAAAATAATAAGTTGCTTGAAATATATAACAAAATTAGATACATGTGAATACACAAAAACTAAAAAAAAAAAAAATAATGGTCTCACTTCGTGACTAATTAATGAAAATTTAAGATATCTATGTAGTAATAATCACATGTGTGTATGTTAAATAATAAATCATTAAGTATAATATACATATTAATCACCGAGTTGACCGAGTTCTACAACACTGCTCAGTTCAGTAAGGGGTCGATCGGGGAGTACTCGGGATTCTGTAACTCGCCTCGGCAAGGGGCCGAGTAGCGAGTACTCGGAGGAGTAATCGGCCAACTCGGCCAGTTTTACAACATTGGCTGGGAGTCGCCTTTGTTTCCAAGTGAAAGGTTTTTGGCAGCAATGAATGGTGAGGGATTCCGTTTCCTAGTAGAATCAACAAGATAATTCATGGTCAGCAGAGTTTTCATTCATTTTTGGTTGCGAAGTGGAGTCGTATTAGTAGTGATTCAGAATGGTTTTGTATGTGGGGAAGTCATACAAGGTATTGGATTTCTGGATTTTTAGCTGAGTAGTGATGGTTATTCTTCATTGGTTAAGGTTAACGGGGAAAGGATTCAATCGTCATCAGTATGTGGGTCCTACTAAGGTTGGGTCCGATTTATATATTGGAAGGTCAGTGTATGTTAGATTCGACTTTTATCGGGGTTCTGGAAGAATTGATAGAATCGTCTAGGGTGCTTGGAATGTAGTTTTTAAGAAAGACTATGTACCACGACGTGGAGAAATGATGCCCATGGTGTGG
Source organism: Lactuca sativa (assembly GCF_002870075.4). Taxonomy (NCBI): domain Eukaryota; kingdom Viridiplantae; phylum Streptophyta; class Magnoliopsida; order Asterales; family Asteraceae; genus Lactuca; species Lactuca sativa. The sequence goes on along the minus strand of NC_056629.2, from coordinate 27,408,847 downwards.
TGTTGAATGAATGGCATACATATTTTATTGAGCCGTTACGGTGTGGCCAAGAGTTGCCATGACCTGGCCGTTGTTCTGGCCCAATCCCATCATTCTTTTAGGGTCCCCTTCGTATTTAAACCTCTCTAAACCCATTTTAGGGTTCATTATCAGCCTCCAAGCCCTCTTTCACCTCTGAAAACCCTAGCCTCCATACCTTGTTTAATTCTTGATCTTTTTGGAACTTTCTTAGCTTGGAGAAAAAGAGAAGGAGAATAAGGTGCTCTATTGTTAGAGTTTTCAAGGAAGCAACACCATCAACATCTCTTATTGTTTTCGAACCTTTGTAAGTATCAAAGTCTCAAACTTTTTGACTTTTGGTTGTTGGATCTTGAATATTGTCCCATGTTCCTCATGTTTTAGCATGTTTGGAGGGAAGGAACTCATAAAGTTGGCAACTTTATGACTCTCCTGAGCCCCAATAGTATTATATGTTATGGATCTAGTATTTGATGGAAGATCTTATCCTATGCTTAAGTTTTGGCCTTTAGGGTTCATATTTTGACCTAAGATGGATCTTAGACATGTATTGTACATGCATGTCTATAAAGCTTCCACCTTTATGATATATCTGGTATAAGAAACCCTTTTGGAGTAGTTGGGTTAAGAACTTTATCAGATTAAGGGCTTAATATCATGGATTTTGGCTTCATTTGGACCTAGGGTTTGAGATCTTGATCTCTTTGGGTGTCTTAATGGATAAAGTTTGAAACTTTATCCATTTAGACAATACTATGGACCATATCTAAACTTTGGAGCCCTTAGGATTGAGAGAGGCAACTTAATCCATTAAGCTACTGAAGACTCAGTGCCCATGGCGTGGGACTAGGTCACCATGGTGTGACAATAAGGAATATAATGATGGACTGTTGATGGAGGGCCATGACATGGCCATAGGTGGCCACAAATTTGCGGTGGACCAAAGTCAGCGTTGGTCGTTGACTTTTGGTATGGATTGACTTTTTAGTCAATCTCTATTTTTTAGAAGGTAGACTTAGGGTTTGCCGTTATGGATTGTTAGAAGGTGCTTTGCACCCATCTTTTGGTAGATAGAGTTGTTGGTTGTGATTAGTGTGACATTGTGTGGGGTTTAGTCAGCATCGTGATTCAGGTGAGTCTCCTCACTGTATTCGGGGGTCAAAGGCACCAATGTCGACACAATGGTTTATGTTAAGAAAACCAGGGGGTGACCCCTGGCTTTTGTATGAAAGACCTAGAGGTGGCTCCCAACAATTTGCATGCAAGACCAGGGTTCGGACCCTAACATTTATATGTAGTATGCTAGTTGTCTTTGTGATACTTATATGGAAGACCAGGAGGTGGCTCTTGACACTTTTCTATAAGACCCAAGGCTTTGGCCCCCATCCTGGCAAGGAATGACCATGATATAGATCATGGCATAATGGCAAGACTATGATTGACACATAACAATCTCTATTGTATGTATGGTATGTGGTATTTTCGGGGACTCGCTAAGCTTTGTGCTTACGGTTTCATATTTACGATTTCAAGTACTTTCGGTTCGAAAGGGAAGGGCTCGGCGTGACTACACAACATTCCCCCAGAGTTTTGCACATTGGCAATTAATGATATTACTCTGATGTTTGAATAATATATCCACTTTGATCGGTTTTGGAACGACTCGTTTGTATGATTTATTGTTTTAAAAATGAATATTTTACTATGATTTTTTTGGGACGTTACAGTCGGCCACCCAAACTCGTTGTTTTCGTCGCCGCATGCTGCCACCGGCTGCCACCTCCGACCACCACCAGCCACCCACCTGACCCCCTTACCCTCCCCTACCACCAAAACCACCCCACCCCATACGACCACTGCAAACCATTTTTCCGACCATCTTTGTTCTAGCGACAACACCTTTTCCGGGTAATTTTCCGATGATCATAGCTAACTGCCCAAATTTCTCATTACATTAAATCTATCTTTATCCTTCTATCTCTTCTCATTCCTTTGCATTCTATTCTCTCATTCTCATAATCTCTCATTTACTATTCTTCTCCAATAGCGTATACCGCTACTCTTACCATTCATCTATCTCTTCTATATTTCTTAACCTTTTCTCAAGATCATATCATACTCTCCACATTCTCTATCTATATATGTACCTCTAACTCTTCTCTACTCTTATCTTAATCTTTCTATCTCCCTCCTTATTATGTATCATCTTGTCTTTCCTCCACTCTTCTCTATTCTCTATACATGCTCTTCTTTAGCTCTTCTTGCTTCATTCCATACTTCTCAACTCGATCCCTCACGGATCCCTTGACATTTTCTTTCTTCTCTTGAATCCCTTACATATTCGTTACTCTTATTCTCTCATGGATTATCTCTAAGTTCTTATAAGTACTCCATTACCTTTCTCCGCTCATGAAACCTTTTCTCTATCTTTCCTAATCATAAACAATCTTTAATTCCCGCATGAATCAGCTATCTATATCCCCAAAAGGGGTCATCTATCTATGTTCCCTAAGGAACCATCATCTCATTCCTGAAGGAATCATCCTCATGTCCCCAAAGGAACCTCTATCTCATCCTCGAAGGAATCATAATCTTGTCCCCGAAGGAACTTCTATCTTATTCCCGAAGGAATCATAATTTTTTCCCTAAAGGAATCTCTATCTTATTCCCAAAGGAATCAAAATCTTGTCCCCGAATGAATCATCTTGTAACACCCGTTTTCCGATATGATCAACTAAACACTTAAGGATTTCAAATATAAGATTTTTCCTGAGAAAAAGCCTTATGCCATGACGTGATGGGTTGTGGACCATCTAACACCCGCAAGATAGGGCTAGTTGATAAAAGAATAAATAGGATAATTATTAGTCACAACGATAATTACATATTATCAAAGAAGGATTATTTAGGGTGAATAATCTAAATGGAAGTCATAGTAGTCATTAAAACGAGAGCGTGCATATAGAGAATGCTCAAATCTAACTTCCTTATAAGAGGAAGTTAGGATTTTTAGAAGTTGCAGTGTAGCAGTATATGACTTAGAAACCGAATTAGATCAGTTGATTGTTAGGAAAAACAATTAAAACGAGAGTTGAAGATCTCATCCATATGATTCCTTCGATATGAAGATATTAGAGAACATATATCATATGAGAAAGTTATGAGTTTTTAACGGACTTTAACAATATAAGTCTGTTAAAAATATAGCTTTGAAAATAAAGTCAAAAATAGCCGATGGAGTCTAAATGAAAGTTGTAGATCCGTCAATAGTTACACATGGATTTAAAGAACGTTAAAAGCAAAGTTTGTGTGAAGAAGATACGATTTTTTGAAGTTTTCCAAGAAGCATCATGCGCAGGTAGGTTGCACGGCACGCACCTTCTAGAAGGTGGGGCGTGGACCACCATATTTGCGACACATGGCAGAAAACGGGAGGATCAACTTCTCAGGTGTGCACGGCGCACATATGGCCTATAAAAGAGGTGCTCGACCTCATTCTCTTTCACACCATCCACACTTCTCTCTCTAGATTCCCTTCGATTTTAGCCCATTTCCCTTGGTTTTAGCCTTCGACAAAGCCCTGCGATCCCTGAAGAAGCAGTAGTTAGCGAGTAGAAGCTTTGCCAGTTCAATTTCCTAACTTTTGTCAGGAAGAACCTATATAAGTTAAGCGACACTCTAGTCTTTTTAGTGTAACTTATATTTATAGTCATAAGTCATTTTTATGCACCTATAAATAAGATTTATAAATAATTCTATGTCGTTATACTGTGTAACGCCTGTGTTTCCGGGCTTGCCATTTTTAGCAATGTAATAGTCTAGGTTAACCTTTGTAACCCGTTTTGAAATAATAGAAGTGTATTATTTGAGTATTATGTGTTTTGTGCTTAATTGCTTAATTATGTGGTTGGATTAATTAAGAATAAAAATAAGCGTCAAAATTTAAGTGTAAAATAAACTTGATATCTTTGGATAATGTTGCAGTAGTTGAAACGAGGTTTCCGAATATATATAGAACGCCCAAATCTGACTTCGTATGAGGAAGTTATGATTTTCTGAAGTTTCGACTTAGCGGTATGCAGCCTGAAATACTCGATTTGAGATCGAACGGTTTTTAGCCGAAGCAATCTAAACGAGAATCGAAGATCTCGTTGTTGGTATCGAAGCGATGAAAAGTTAGGCGAGAACGGACGTCAAACGAAGAAGTTATGAATTTATAACGAAAATTTTCTGTCCCGACCTATTAAAAATAAATAATAAAAGTAAATTCAAAATTAGCCGACGGAGTCTAAACGAAAGTTGTAGAGCGTAGTCTCACCTACGCGTGGATATAAAGAACGTTGAAAACGGAGTTCGTATGAAGAAGATATGAATTTTCAAAGTTTATTAAATAATTAATATTTAAATTTAATTATAAAGTCCGGCATTATCCGAAGAGGAATCACCGGGCATATCCGAAGTACGCCCAGCGTAGTGCTGTACGCCCCGCGTACAGCGAAGCATGACAACCTTCGCACTCGAGTTCTTCGGATGACGCACGCCATGACGACTTCGGACGCGTACGCCCCGTGTACTGCTGTACGCCCAGCGTACTCCGAGGCTCCAGCCTCCTATAAATAGGATGCGAGGGCAGCCGGCTCATTTACTCTTTTTCTCTCTTCTTTCTCCCGTTTTGCATCGTTTTGCGTGCCAGAAGTACCCCGAAGCCTCGGTAATATTCCCGAGTCCCGAAGCAAGTCCCGAGGTCCCGAAGATCCCGAGAAGTAAGATTCCTGAGCCGAAGATCTGCCCGCGAGGAGTCCGGTTTTTGTGAAGATCTTCCAGATCCGCCGAAGAATACTACTTCTACAAGCCGTAGTGCTGTCCGATCATCTTCTGATCAAGTGAGTGTGTAGTTACTTTCTTCTAACGCATAATTATGAAGTATTTTATACGAAATACGTGTTATGTGTATATTTTGTTGTTATGTGTGTGAATGTATATTCACTTTCTTCTATCTTATAGATCCGATTATTTCTCTATGAAATACGTATTATGTGTGTGTGCCTCATCTGTTATGTGGAAAATGTATTGATTAAGCATGCTATACAAGTTTTGAAACTATGTATAAAAATGTATATTTTATCTACTAATATGTTGGGTAGAACATGGGTAGATAGTTGGTATGTAATAAACAGATGAGAGGCCTCGATGTTGTTTTGATCCAGTCATCTAGCGGAATTTAGATGACGACCACGGACTTTTCTAGACAGTCCAGTGGAACGTTAGCAGGCTCATAACCTGTAGGTGTTAATGAACTTGGGTGTTCATTTGCTGTATTCCATCCCCCTCATGGTTGCCTTATTTGACTTAAATTGCTGAGGAACCCCCGAAGCATGTGTTGTCGCCCCGATGAAATATTCTTAGACTAGGTCCCTTATGTTAGTTGTCTTAGGGACGTAAAGTGAGAATAACGAGAATGGGTAATCGGGTTATTGTTGGTTGGTGGAAATTAAATATAATTATTTATTGTGGGTTGAAAACCCTATATGCTCACCAGGCTCCCAAGCCTGACCCACTCAGTTTATTTGTATTACAGGAAGTGGCGCAAGGGCATAAGATGGATGAACCATCAAGTTGTTTTGTTTACAAGTCTGTATATGTATATATTTGTTGAATGACTTGTAATGTTATCGTTTATGCTTTATGGTCTGTATCGGAACATGACATACCGAGTTTTGATTATATAATGAAAATACATTTCTTGTATGAAATGCTTTGGTAAACATTGTTTTATCACGTTTTGTTTTTGGGAACAAATTCCGCAACTCTTTCAAATCAAAAGGATTTACTCTGAAATTATTTTAAAAGCATAAATGAAAATCGGTCTTTTCTGGCCGAGATTTTGGGGATGTCACATACTGATTGATCTACTTATGGGAGAAGTGTCTAGAATAGTCATGTTAGCTTGGTTGTTGTATTCCAGAAAGACTATATGTCGAAATGGTCCTGCCTCCCAACTGTCCCGCCTGATCGATCCTTACTTGATAGATCTTGATGTAGACATTGTGATTAGTGAGGATCTAGACTATTCTTAGTCTCCAGGATCATTAGACTAAAACTATGTATTAATTATACTTAGGTCATGTCAAGAAATATCTAAGGTGTTAAGCGAAGCTCTGCCCAGATCACCAGTCACCCACTTAATTCAAGTGAGTGAGTAGTCCTTTTCATTAATATGATTTTAATACAAGTATTAATTAAATTATTAAATATATGTTAGAAAGTTTATGTGCGAGCTATATACTTATTTCCTGGTTTATGTGTTAGAAATGTATTTAAGGATATATGACGTGTGAACCAGATGGTTCTATATATGATAAAAAGGTATATGTCTATTTAAAGATATATGACATGTGAACTAGATTGTGTATTATCGTTATTTTATAAATGTTATTATTTATATTGTTATTATAAAATTGTAGCTAAAATTGTCGCATTTGTAAGACGATGAGTTGTATTATTGGAAATATTATTTTTAAGGCTTAGATATCGGCTTTACATTGTCATTATTCTGCCCGTATAATATGGATAATCATTATACACCGTCGTTACTTTACCCGTTTAATTTTACGAAATAATTTAACATTATAATTATAAAATATTATTATAATTATACAATGTAAACTTTTGTATGGTAAACTTAAACATTTAATGTTAAGGTTACACCTAACTTATAACTTCTAAGTCTTAAGTGAGCGAGAGAGTTATGTATAGATCTATACGGGTTGACACCCCCACTTGCGCTTGCTAGGTACAACTATCGATGGTCAAGTTACGGGTGATAATTCTCTAAACATTATGACATCCAATGAAACATCGTGAGGGGAAACAACTTGTCAGTAGCTCGGTTATAACAACTCATTGTAACGTTGATAACACTAGCCTAAAATCATATAATATAAGTTGAAAGATTACTTATATATAAAAAAACACTTACTTTTTTTTTTTTGGTAAAAGTAAACATATAATATAAGTTGGAAGTACTTATGTATAGTAAAAGCATATACTTTTAGTATAAAAAAATACATTTGATACAAGGGTTAATGAATCTGAAAGGTAACGAACTTTGGTCTTTGTTCACATTAAGGTAACCATATTTTTTTTCGTACACATTTGACCATTGAACCTGTTTGACCTGTTCAAAATAAGGTAATATGACTTAGCGGTAACATTACCCTATTATGTACAAGTCAAACAATTTTATTGGTCAAATGTGTACGAAAAAAACATAGTTACCTAAATATGGACAATAACCAAAGTTCCTTACCCGTTTTGGTGATATTGAGTTTTTTATGTTAAGTGCAAGTAATCATAGGACTCATTGATGTGGGTTGTCCGTTCTTTGTGTATGAGGAGATGGTCAAGTCTTGGGTCAACCCAGTTTAGGCCCAGCTAGTTAGGGGTTAGGCTATATACGCTTAAGCGGCTAGACTTTATGTGCTTTAAAGACCTAGCAACACAGCCTAGCCCATGACTTGTCGGGAGTCGGGACTGAACTGGGTTAGACCAAGCCAAACCTAATTGTTCATTGACTGTCGGAGCCTGATCCCAGGGCACAGTCCCTGAGATGGTTCTTGTCCAATATTACTAAAACGGGTAAAAAAACTTTGGTTTTGGTCCATATTTAGGTAACCATGTTTTTTTATATATATTTGACCAATAAACTTGTGTGACCTGTTCATAATAAAGTAATATTGCCGTAATTACCAGTCATATTACCCTATTTTGAACATGTCAAACAAGTTTAATGGTCAAATGTGAACGAAAAAAACATGGTTACCTTAATGTGGACAAAGACCAAAGTTCGTTATCTTTCTAGGTAATTAACCCTTTGATGCAAATATACAAACTTGTGAACTCACCAACTTTATGTTGACGTTTTTAAAATAACATGTATTCAAAGAACTATATATAAGACAGACGTGTAACATTTTTTAGGGAACAATCATTGATTCGCTGGCGTATCACTTTATTGTTATCGTATATTTTATGTCTATATGTTAAGACATTGCTTATATTTTAATTTTTAGTATTCTAAAACTTCATACAATAAGTAATATATTTTATTCAGTAATGGAAGTGATATTTACGTTATATTTTCTGTGCATTGTTCAATGTAATTAATATCTGTGACCCATGATGACGTCGCGCAATCCAACGTTTTTGCCGCTAGTCGGGGTGTGACATTAAAAAACAATTGAACATATATGAACATAAATAAACTTAAACGAACAATATAATTAAATATGCACGAGCATAAATGAACAAATGAGACTATTGTTCATGTTCGTTCGTTTAACAAAACGAACGAGAATTTTTGTTCATGTTTGTTTATTTATTAAATAAGCAAACATAAATAAACTTTTCGCTCAACATCTTGATAAACCTTCAGTTCGTTTATAATCCTAATGATAATGAAAAGTATTAAATACAATAATGTCCCGATGTTGTTTTTCATTTACAATTTCGTCAACCAACTGGAAATAAAATATAATAATGGATTCCTTTGAAGGTAAATATGCCTAATTTTTCAAATACAAAATAAATTATACAGTGGATTAGCTAAAATAAATCATTTTCCATTATAAATCATTTATTTCAAAAAAAAAAAAAAAACTTTCTTCACATTGTAGATATCATATAATTAAACTATAGCCTTGACAAAATGTTGTCATCCTATTGAAAACGACAAGTTTGGCTTTGTTCAACATCAGAAAGCATGAAGCACGCCAAACTACTCGATTTGTAATACTTTAAAACGTAAAACATAATCAAATTGGCTCGAAATAAAAGCGAAATAAGCCAAATTTTGATTTAGTTTTGTCATTTTTATTAGATGGTTTACGCTTACACCTATGCATAACAGATAACATGTATTTATGTAGGATTAAAGGTGTTTTAAAGGGAAATTGTTTGTTAACACACGAAAAGCATGACATCAAAAACTTCACACCTTAAATTCATGAAATGGGACCCACAACAACCCTACTCCTTTACACGTGTCAGATCACAAATGGTACCCCACACATAAATACTCCTGCGTCGTTTAGGGTTTTCAACAAACGTCTCATTTCTTCACTCATGATACAAATCTCACATAACACCAAAAACCCTAAAAGATTAGGGGAAAATCTTGAGCTTTAGATGGAAAGCACCGATTCATCCACATGTTCACAATACCCAAATCTCCCCCCGGGCTTTCGGTTTCACCCAACAGACGAAGAACTAGTAGTTCATTACTTAAAGAAGAAAGCTTCATCAATCCCTTTGCCTGTTGCAATCATAGCAGAAGTTGATCTTTACAAGTTTGATCCATGGGAGCTACCAAGTAATCATCTTTCGACTTAGTACTTTGATCATTGATCAAGTTTAGATTTTGTATGAATAATCTTGTTTTTATATATATATATATATATGTTAGGTAAAGCTACGTTTGGTGATCAAGAATGGTATTTTTTCAGTCCAAGAGATAGAAAATACCCTAATGGAATGAGACCTAATCGTGCAGCAACTTCAGGGTATTGGAAAGCTACTGGAACTGATAAGCCAATCTTGTCTTCAAGAGGAGATCAAAAGGTTGGAGTTAAAAAGGCTCTGGTTTTCTATGGTGGAAAGCCCCCGAAAGGGATTAAAACCAATTGGATCATGCATGAATATCGACTTGTTGATCATGCTTCTTTCAAGTCTCCCATCATCAATTTATCAAACAAAAAGGGCTCTTTACGGGTAAGCGTTGGTGTTTGGGATTAATTTCAAAAGAATTTATTGAAATATCATCTTTTTTTCACCCTTATAAGTTAAAAAGAATGTTTGACCATTGGAAAATAGCTTTTTAAACTTTTTTTTTTTTTTCAAGAACTCACTTGCATATGACTATTTGAAAAATCGACAGTCTGGTTTTTAGTTTGTTTTAGAAAACCAAAATTTTAGGGCCTATAGGTTTTTTGTTTTAAAAATTGGATATATAAACGGAATAAACTATAGTTCAATACCATGAAGTTTTATAGCATAAATAAATACTTATTCGATTAATTGCTTTAGGCATTTCCAATTTTTTATTGCATTCGTTAATTATAAATTTTTAGAATGTTTTTTTTTGATATTATATATATATGTTGTGAAATTCAAGGAATATATTTTTAATTCTTTTTTCAAGTTTGACTTTAAAAAGTCCAATTGTGGCGCTTATTGCTATATTAAGGCTAGAAACCAAATTTTCTCCTACTTACATTTCTACATTCCAAACTTATCGTTAATTAAGGGCCCATAATTTATCATCATATCTTCTTATACGATATAATTTAAATAAAAAAAAATGAACTAAACTAATATAACGTTATAAAAAAGGGTCAAGATTCATTTTCTTTTCTACTTCATTAATGTCCTTTTTTTGTGTATAAATGTAGCTTGATGAATGGGTTTTATGTCGTATATATAAGAAGAACAATGCAAGTAGACTGGCGGAAAGAGATTCAGATAACGATTATATGGAAAACATTATTGCTTCAAAGACTACAAACTCCAGCGGTCTAACAGAAAACAATCAAGAAACGTATTTTGAAATCTTTAACATTAATGAAGATGGATCAAGAATTCGACAAAGCAACTCTATATCCAAATTTGATTCTACAAGTTCTTCAATGAAATCGGGGGTTTCTTCGCTGATTTTGAATAATGGGAAACGCTCATTCCCAACTACTCACTATTGGAATCTTGAGTCCTCCGAGAAAAGGTTTCATTCCGATGATGACATGAATGGAATGATGGATGGAAATGGTTCCTTCATATCTTTGATGAATCCAGTTCAACAAGGGATTGGTGGATTCCATCCAAATACAGTACTTGGTTCAATTGGTGATTCTACTTTGCCATATCAGCTTTCTTCCTTAAACTGGACCTAAACTTCTATTTTTATTTTTGTTGTTGTAAGAAATCATAGATTATATTACTTTTTATAATAAAAATGCTAGCATACTTTATTTTTATTTTAGAGTTTAAAGTTTTCCCAAACCAATGCCTTAGACTATGTTTGGCATGGAACCAAAAAAGTAGTTAGCTTATAAACCAGTTGATTATAAAAAATTATGTTTGATAAAAAGTATAACAGATAAGTTAAATAGGAATTTAAAATGATCTGACATAAAATGAAATGTAAAAGTTTTACATGATTCAATATAACAAAACAAATATATAATATATTCCATTAAGTTATAATAAGTATTAAATAACACTTGTCCAATTGTTTACGCTTAAATGAAAAAATTATTATTTATCATATGTACATCATATGGGATACATTTTGTAATAAAAATAAGAAACTAATAGGAAATTATTTTCTAGTTGATCATGGCATTTTTTTATCGAGAAACATAAATCCATTACTCATAATACACACTTACAAAATAACATATATAAACAATTGAGCATTAGAAAAAGACGAACCTGCGGTTGAATAGAAACATTTGTGTCTATGATCAAGTGGTATGGTTCATAAACAGATGGAATGTGTATAGTGAAAGTGATTATTGTTTGGATATGAAAGTATGCATGTCGAGAATTGATGGATCTATATTTATGTAAGGGATTTTCTATTATGTGGAGTTGGTTGCAAAGGATGGGGAATAATTTCCACAAAAAGTCGAAAGTCTAAATGTAACATCATGATGTAAAGGAATGTAAAGGTAGACTATTATCTAAGTCAGAATGCATGTGGGATTTGGTCATGATATTTAGACATTTGGTTATTTAATCAGTTTAAGATGGGTTAAACGGGGTAGGGGTTATTAGGGATTTTGGGGGTAGAATTTTAAGGGTCATGTGAGGTAAATGGGTTGTGTGTGTGTGGGGGTGGGGGGGTGGGGGGGGGGGGGGGGGGGGGGGAATTGGTTCGGTTTATGATTTTTAAGGTTTTGAAATTTCTTTGGGTGCATATCAAAAACTAAACCAAACCAAATTTCAGAAAACCTAGACCAATCGGAAACCAAATTACAATTTGGTTTGAAATAAGGAAACCAAACTCTTGCTTCAACATAACAAAAGTAAAAGAGACCAAGAGATGAAACTTTTAGAGCTTTCGGGATCACGATGTCAATTGTAAAATGTAAATGTTGAATTGAATGGTTGAACATAGGTTTTTATTTTTTTTTAATTTAATTTTAAAAGTATTAATATATATATATATATATATATATATATATATATATATATATATATATATATATATGAATTTATTCAATGTTTTGTATAATGTAACCCCTCTACTCCCAGGTATAACTTTTAAAGCATTATATACATGTTTATGGACTTACTTGACGAGTTGGTGACCCTCATGGATTATTGGATCTACTCGATGAGTTGGAGGACTCGGACTCAACGAGTAAGAGTTGAGAGATGAAACCCTAATTTTTAGGGTTTGCACCCTATTTAAAGGACCTTAAGTCCTTACCTCCAGTCCCTTATCACCTTTTGACGGCCAGCCCTAATTGCTATTAACCTTGTTCTTGAGTGTTTGTGAGGCTTAAAGATTGATTTTGGTGCATTTTGTGAAGAAGGTGTGAAGTATAAGAAGCTTGGAGCAAAGAGGAGCTTGTGGATCTGACTCTACTTCATCTTGGCATCATTTTGAAGGTAACAAGTCGCTACCTTGGCTTATCCTTAGCTAGATCTTTTCATATTTAGGTTTAGGGTTTTGGGAGTCATTTCGTGTATTGGGCATGATTTGAAGTTGTAACTTCAGATCTGGACTCCTCTTGGTCCCTATAGCCATAAAGTTATCTAATTTAGCAAGCTTGGGCCTTTCTCCTTGGGTTAAACCTTTCCCTTAGCGTGGTTTTAGCATTTAGGACCATGCATGCACGTAACATTTGCAGCTTTACGTGGAAACCATGCCCTAGGAGGTTAGATCTGCATTATGGAGCAATAGGGTGGCTTAAATACGTATGAATAAGAAATGGACTACATGAACTCGACGAGTCGCATAGACGACTCAGTGAGTCCGATAAAGATTGACCGTGGTTAGTTTCTGCATGGACTCGGCGAGTTAGTAAGACGAATCGACGAGTCAGTTAGGGTTTTCCTGACTTTTGGACACACATGGACTCGACGAGTTGTCTGGAAACTCGGCGAGTCAACTAGGGTTTTCACGATTTCTTAAGTTCTTGGAGGACTCGACGAGCCAGTGAGCTGCACTCAACGAGTTGGGTCAACATGGACTGTTGACCTTGACCGTCGACTTTGACTTTGACCAAGGGTTAACCAGTTTGATTTCTGGGGGTATTTTAGTAAATTGGGAATTTATGGAAGTGGTTTTATGGTGGATATAGGTGGTGGAGTTTGTGGCTGTGATTCGAGAGTTTGACCTTATCACTACAGTTCGACAGTTGTGAGGTGAGTTTTCCTCACTATACTCAAGGGTCTAAGGCACCAAGGCCGACCCTTTTGGATTGCTATCCTGATATGTTATGCTAATATGATCTGTTAGATCAGTATCCTGGTAGATATGATGATTTTATTCTATTATGATCTGTTAGATCAGTATCCTGGTAGATAGGACGTTATTATGGTTTTATCATCCGTTAGATCGGTTTGTTTGTCTATAGACTGTTATGTGATTATCTGATATATGTACACATGTTTGATTGGTGGTTGGGGCTTATCTGCTTTGTACGAGAGCCAACAGACATGGGCATTCCAACCCGATGGGTGTGAGCCGTGAGTATTCCATCCTGAGAATGATTGGACTCATTGTATGTGGGCATTCCAACCCGATGGTTGTAGGCATAGGGTATTCCATCCCGAGGATGACTGGACCCATAGTATGTTGGCATTCTAACCTAATGGTTGAGGGCGTGGGGTATTCCAACCTGATGGTTGACTGGACCCATAGTATGTTGTTTGTGATTATATGTATATTGTTGTGTGTATGGGTATTTTGGGGGAACTCACTAAGCTTCAGGCTTACAGTTTCAGTTTTGGTTTCTCGTACATCAGATGATCGCAGGAAGGCGAAGGCGTGATCGTATAGATCCTCACACTTTATGATTTTGATTTCTGAGATACTCTTACCTGAAAATATTTTGAAAACACTTTGTAATAATTAGTGGTCTTTTATTTGGTTGAAAAAGTTTAAAATTGGCTTGATTTTTATGTGTGTTACATATAAAGTCTATGTAGCCCAATTGGCATAAGCGCATCCACTATTTTGAATCAAGCATAGGTGGTTCGATTCTTGTCCACAACATTTTGAAGTTTCAAATTCAAGTTACAGTTTTGGCCATTACTTTATGCTATACATATTTCATAATCAACACCTCCTTCCAATATGTTTACATTTTTGGCCATTACTTTATGCTATATATATATATATATATATATATATATATATATATATATATATATATATATATATATATTTCATAATCAACCTCTCCTTCCAATATGTTTAACAAATCAGTTTTCAGACGTTACATAATTAACCCTTGAACTTTTTATAAAATTTCATATGTTCCTTTTTAATTAATTTATTTAGAGCCCTATTTTTCTTGTTAGCACAGGGCCTTTAAAATCTTCGAGTTGACTATGTGGTTTAATAACAACTCAAGCATAAACAACCTCAAAAACAAGTTCAAACCTTCATCCAAAAACAAGTTCAAACCTTCATCCAAATTTATGAGTTTAGATACTGTTTATATGATTTTTGTAGTTGTTCTAGGTAATGACCAATGTTTCGAATTGGAAGACGACTATATTCCAAGTTTAGCGACTTATTAATCAATTACAAAAAAAAAGAAAAAAAAACTTCAAATCTCAACAAGAAGAGACAATATAAAGTTACGAAGGTGCAAATCATAAGAGTTTCGAACTTGTTCATTGTTTCGAAACTCATATATAAACAACAAAATACCTATATATCGCCTTTTATATATATATATATATATATATATATATATATATATATATATATATATATATATATATATATACACACACACACACACTAAGGTGGTGTTTGATTTTTTTTAAATCTCTTTTTACCACTTATTGATGCGCGATGCAACACGCGCAACACTTTTAATTTCGCAGAAGTTTGTTTTTATAAAGGACTTCGGGCTCAAAAACCTATTCCCGTCCTCTGCCTCACACAACATTGGGCTTGGTTCTTCTCATCTCTTCTAACTTGATCTAAACAAAAAAATGGACGAAAGGATCCCATTGCTACATCGTTCCTTTCGTTCTCCCTTCTTCTCGTCAAATCATCAAATCGGAGGCTGATGAAGAAATGACTAGTCCGCCACTCCGCCAACCGCTCGCCGCCAAACCCCTGCCCAGTCGAACTGTCCGCGTCTTTTGCTTCGCCATAGCCATCGTCTTCAACAGGTAAGTTTTTTTTTTTTTCCTGATTTCTGATTTGAGAACCGATTTTATGCTTTTGAGATGTTATTTATACATGTTGAAATCGGTTTTTGCTGAGATGTTAAGAATCCAACTAAAATATTTGTTGAAAT
This sequence comes from Lactuca sativa, assembly GCF_002870075.4. Lineage (NCBI taxonomy): Eukaryota > Viridiplantae > Streptophyta > Magnoliopsida > Asterales > Asteraceae > Lactuca > Lactuca sativa. The sequence goes on along the minus strand of NC_056629.2, from coordinate 27,393,284 downwards.
CAGAAAGTTATGCATATTAATGTTGATTTCTGATATAAATGTTCTTATAACCGATTTTTTGCTCTAAGTATGTTATTTATGTTTTGTTGAAAATGATTTGTGCTGATTTGTGATCAATGTTAGCTAAAATCTTTGCCGAAATCATAAACTTATATGCAAGTTTATGCTTATCTATTGATTTTATTGTATAATCTTTGCTTATATAGTTTATTTCTATTTTTCTTTTTTTTGATTCATGATGCATTGTTGTTGAAATGTCATCAATTTAAGTTGTTATTATGTTGAAATATCATTATTCTTTGTTGCTAAAGTATGCAGTCAATATTTTTGTTTTGTTATTAGCAATGAGAGATAAACATACATGGACCAATGATCAAATAAAATTCTTATTGCATACTTGTATTGAAAAAGTACAAATTATGGGTAGAAAAGGTTTGAGATGTACAAACATTCATGGAACAAGTTAGGAACAACCATTAAGGAAAAGTATGATGTTGATTTGACTCAAAGACAATTGAAAAACGCCTATGACAACCTTAATGCCAAATACATAGGATGATTATACTTGAAAAAACAAAACTGGCAACCCATACAATCCTCAAACAAATATTTTTAACTTAACAAATGAGGAGTGGGAGGACTTTAAAAGTGTGTGTGTGTGTGTGTGTATATATATATATATATATATATATATATATATATATATATATATATATTTACAGAGAGAGAGAGAGAGAGAGAGAGAGTCAATATCAAATAAGAAGAAAAATTTTGGTAGGAAGGTAAGAAATTTTTTATATGCATATTTTCTTAGCAAAAAAATGGAATGAATCATTAGGTGATTCAAATGTAAGATGATACACAAGAAAAAATTCCGGAAAAAACACCTTTATGATTCATTTTTAGGTAAATCAAGAAAAAAAATCACTTTTATGACAATTTTAGTGAATATCAACAAAATCATCATAAAAATGAATCATCGAAATGTTTTTTCGGGATTTTTTTTGGTGAATCATGTTATTATTGATTCATTTGTTTTGTTCGCCAAAAAAATAAGTCGAAAAAAAATTTCTTACCGGATCTACATCCTATATATATATATATATATATATATATATATATATATATATATATATATATATATATATATATATATATATATATATATATATATATGTATTTTGTTAATATAGTTGGCAATTATTCTTATACTACTTTTGTTGCATTGATTGGGTTTAGGGACATCCGAAAGCAGCTTCTTTGAAAACTGTCCCATTGTTGTTTCCAGAGCTTTGTGCAAAACTCTTTGATGGAAACAGTGCCTCTAGTAATCTCAGTTATGCCACATCTCAAACACCTTTGAGACTTGGGTCATATTCTTGCCATGCCGCACCACTACAACTTATGGACACCCCTTCTATTAAAATAGATGAGGATGGTTACTTTTCCAATCATACTAGTGAGCATTTTACTCAGCCAGCACCTTCTGTTGCTTCACCTTCTGCTGCTTCACCTATTGGTAACCCTAACAAAAGGGAAAAACCCTTAACTCCGAGACCTCAAGCTCCTAGTGATTCACTTTATACACCTTCTATTGCTTCACCTAAAGCTAATATTACTGTTGATGATTTAGCACTAGAGATGCAAAAAGCTATACGACATTTGACTTAAGGGCCTACAATTCCTCAATGTTTAGAGAATCTAGGGTTGCTCGAGTTAGTCTTAATAGACCCTCTACGATTTGCTGCTTATCACATTTTTGAAGGGACAAGGAATACAAGAGAGACGTGGGTACATTTTCCCAACGATCCGCAAATATTAAGCGGATGGATCGAGATGACTGCTATAAGTTTAGGAGTTTTAAAGGATGGTGTGACATCCCAAGTCAGAATCAAGAGTTCAGGGGGTAAAGTGTAAGTTTGGAAAAGAGGAACTCGGCGAGTAGGAGCTGCAACTCGTCGAGTCTAAGTGTGTGTCGGACACATGTTAAGTGACCGGGCTCGCCGAGTCGGAGGCTGGACTCAACAGGTCCGTCCTGGAATGAGAAACCCTAATTCCTATGGTTTGCACCCTATATAAGGAACCTTAATCCCCACCCCAGCCTCTTTAGCACTCCCTTTGATGTCCAGAAGCTTTCCCCATCGATTTCAAGCCCTAATTTGAGAGTGAGAAGGATTTAAGTGTGTTTTGGAGCTTGGAGAAGAAGGATACTTAAAGCAAGATTTGGTGGGATCATAGAGGAGCGAAGTGGATCTAATCTCCTTGCTTGTTAGCATCGGATTGAAGGTAAAAAGCTGTTGCCTTGACTTTGTTGTGCTTAGATTGTTCATGGATGAAGTTTTAAGGCCAAATTGTCATATATGAGCCTCTCTTCGAGTATTGGGTTCAGATATGGGGTTGCTACTACAGATCTAGATTGGTCTTGACTCATGAATCTGGAAAGTGATAGCTTTGGGGCTTGATTGAGAGTGTCCTTGCCTTAAACCTTCATTTTAGCTTGATTAGAGCTTGTTGAGCCATGCATGCACATAAAGTTGGAAACTTTACGTGTGAATATGGCCCTAGGAGTCCAGATTTATGTATTGGAAGGGTTGACTTTGACCAATGACTTTGACTTTGACCAAGGATTGACTAGTTGACTTCCGGGGGTATTTTGGTATTTATTGGTTTTGGTTATTTGGTAATGTTCAGTGGTGGAGTTCGTGTCAGTGGTCGGAGCAGCGTGATCTTATTCTTCAGTCGGCAGTTGCAGGTGAGTTATCCTCACTATACTGACAGGGTCTAGGAGTGTTCATTTGGATGGATCGGTTTAATCCGATCCAATCAAGTGAATCCAAATTAATTTCGGTTTTCAAAACGTAGATCCAAATAGTCCAAACTAAATTCAAATCCGATCCAATCCAACCAAAGTATAATTCGGTTGGATCGGTTTTTTACATTTCGGTTTTCAAGAATCAAGACATTTCAAAAAATATATAACTTTAGTATTAACTTACTCTATAATATAAACTAAAAAATATTGTTTAATTAGTTGTGAACTAAAACTTATAAATAACTATCAAGAAAAATATATTATAGTTACTACTTTATAGACAAATTTTTTTAATAAGAAGTACATATTAAAGTATTATAATTGATGAAAAATTTTAATGTATTAAAAGAATAATTTAGTAAATTTATAATTTATTAAAGATATATATTAAAAAGAACAAAATAATAAATTGTAATTCGGTTTTTTTGGACTATTCGGTTTTTATTTTATAAACCAAAACCAATCCGAAATCCAAAATAATAATTCGGTTTTGCTAAAAACCAATCCAAAAATCCGAATATCCGAACCAAATAGTCCGATCCAAATTGTCCAATTGGAAAATTCGGTTTTATCCAAATAGTGAACAGTCCTAACAGGGTCTATGACACCAAGGCCGGCCCTCTATCGAATGGAAATTCGGGTATTGTTGTTATGTTATTGCTTTGCTGTGTTTGCACCATGGTAGTTAGGATGGTATATGTTAAAGACCTGGTTAAGGTCGGTATCCTGATAGTTAGGATGATATACGTTAGAGACCTGGTTAAGGTCGGTATCCTGATAGTTAGGATGGTATATGTTAGAGACCTGGTTAAGGTCGGTCTCCTGATAGTTAGGATGGTATATGTGTGACCGGAAGGTCTTATGTGCTATGAAGAGAATGAGATATATGTTGTTAGATATTATGAGAGTTGTATGTGTTATGTTACGATATGAGCAGTATGTTATGGACCGGAAGGTCATCATGTTATATGCGGTTATGTGATATGTATGTGCTATGTATGTTATGTATGATAAGGACCGGAAGGTTAAGACGATATTTATGTATGTGTTATGTATGTTACATATGGTAAGGACCGGAAGGTCAAGATGATATGGATCGGAAGGTCAACAGAGTATGGACCGGAAGGTCAACAGGGTTATGGGATGGAAATCCCCTGGGACATTCGGATCGGAAGATCCCATGGAGTTATGGCCTGGAAGGGCGTATGTGCTGTTATGGCCTGGAAGGGCGTATGTGCTGTATGTAGTATTTTGGGGGTAACTCACTAAGCTTTCGGGCTTACAGTTTCAGTGTATTGTTTCAGGTACTTCAGGAGATCGTGGCAACGTGAAGGCGTGATCGTACCGCTCCTCAGTTTTATGTTGATGTTTCTGGGATACTCTGATAATAAATTAACTGAAAACATTTTTGTAGTAACTTAATGAATTTGGATTGTTTTTTTGAAAAGTTTAAATTGCTTGTAAATTTTATGGTCGTTAAAGATGGAAAGATTGTTCATTAAGTTTACATATTTGAGTTGTTTAGTTTTTAATTACATGTGTTGGAACTATGTGGTTATGTTTTTGGTTATTTGGTACTTGAATGTTATTTATGGTATTTGATACTTGAATTTTATGTTATTTGGTATTTCAATTTTATGTTATTTGGTACTAGAGTTTTATGTTTTATTATTTGGTGCACTTGAATTATGTTATTATGTTATGTTATTTGGTATTTGAATTATGTTATTATGTTATATTATTTGGTACTTGAGTTTTATGTTTTATTATTTGGTGCACTTGAATTATGTTATTATGTTATGTTATTTGGTATTTGAATTGTGTTATTATGTTATGTTATTTAGTACCTGAGTTTTATTTTATATTATTTAGTACTTGAGTTTTATGTATTGTTAATGTATCACGACAAAAAGATATTTCTTATAATTCTAATGTACTTGTACGTCCGCTATTTTGGGAAGAGGAGTGTGAAACGAGTGCGGGACAACAATTAGGAAATGACGGGACATGAATTTACATTAGGGTTACTTCACGGTAATCCTCTACAATGTGTTGAAGTACTACACATGTCTCGTGAATCATTTATCCGACTATGTGCACATTTTAGAATAAATTACTTGTTAAATGATAGCAAACATGTATTAGTTGAGGAAAAGATGACTATGCTTTTTATGATGATCGGTCATAACCAACGTTACGTGATTATCAAGCGAATATTTTGACACTCAAAGCAAACAATTCATAAATTTTTTCATGAAGTGTTGGACAAAATGCTGCTTTTCGCACATGACATTATAGTACCGACTTCTTTTAATCATAATCCAAACATTATGGGACATAATAGGAGGCTACGACTGGTGTTCAAAGGAGCAGTTGGTGGACTTGATGTCACTTTGATACATGATGTTGTCCCTGCAAACAAACGAGATTTATATAGAAGTAGAGGGAAAGGCGATTGTTACCAAAACGTATTGGCAATATGTGACTTCAACATGATGTTTACGTGTGTTATGACCGATTGGGAAGGGATAACATATGATTCTAGAATTTTATCAGAAGCATTAGCAAATCCACATGCACCATTCCCGTTTCCACCATCAAGTAAATTTATGGTTATTTAAATAGTTTTATCTTAGTTGGAAAAATGAATGATTTTTTTTTTGTTTTTTTTACAAATAAATATTATCTTTGTGATGCCTATGCAAACATTCGAGGTTTTATGGTACCGTATCGTAATGTGAGGTATTGGCTTGGAGATTTCCGTCGAAGGCGTGCATTAACGAATAAAGAAAAATTTAACCATGCACACGCAAAACTTCAGAATATCATTGAGCGTGCTTTTGGTGTCTTGAAAGCTCGATTCCCTATATTGAAGAGGATGACACCATTCTCCTTGGTTACACAACGAAACATTACCCTTGCATGTTTCGCGCTTCATAATTTTATAAGAAGAGAGGAACTACGTGATGAGTATTTTGCACGATAGGATGAACCAAATGTCTCGGTTCGGAATAACAATGCAGTCGTTGATAATGATGAAGATGAGATTCCAACACATGGTACTGCAAGGGACTGTGAGTATATGACCAAGTTATGGAATGAAATTGCCGAGCAATTGATGCAAAATATGGAATGAGAATTATTAAAGTTTTATTGTATGAATTTTATTTAAGAATGTTATTATAAGATTAATTTGGTTGTATGAAATTTATTTCAATGTTTTAAGACTACACTTATTAAATTTTCGGTATTGAAAAACTATTTTTCGGTTTATTAAATCACTTTATTTTAATTTTTTTTAATATTTGCAGCAGTCTGCAGATGTTAAAAAAGTCAAACGCTTCTTATCACACTCTGCAGCCGTTTGGTCCACCTCTTCTGCTGCAGAGAGTTGTAGAGGTGGTCTGCAGACTTTAGACATTTTCGCTTCGAAAAAACAAACACCTAAGTCCGACATTGACTTACATTAACCAATATCAATCTACAAGTATAGCGTTCAAACACTAAGTCGGTCGTTGACCTGTAATTTTCCCATACCAAAGTATATGTATAACCTTGCGGGTTCCAATTCTAAACATAACAATACACAATAATCATACTATTGTATTTAACACGTAATCAACACCATATAACAATAACATACATCTAGATAATATATATCTAGAAAAGAAGTGAGATTATTCACCTAGTGTGCAAAAACCCTCAAAATGACACAAATGAAATCTGTTTATACTTGCTCATGACCACGTCGTGGTGTACAGGTTTCCAACTTGCCACGTATTTCGTCCTCCTATCGCGTGTCCTTCAACGATCTTTATATCCACATAATCATCTCGGAGTAATCTATCACCTTCTTCCACTAAATCCTGTCAATTCATAAACAATAATATATGTTGTGAAAAACGGGTATTACATAAAGGGTCGTCGGAAAGAGTCAATTTTTGCATGAGTTAAAGAGAGACGAAGTAAAGAGGTGACAATAGTAGGTTGTTCGATGTGGGTTTCAGACAAGAGGGAGTAGAGATAACCGGAGTAACGAACAATAGTCATAAGTTAGCTGAGTAGAGAGAGGTGTAGTAAAAAGTGGCAACGATAATGATTTACCCTGAAATGGTAGATGTCGATGTAGAAAGAATTTTATGATGGTTAGGAGATGACAGAGGAATATAATATTTCATGAGCATCACAAACCTTAAAAAAGATATTTGGGATTGTGCCGAGTGAAAAAAAAAAAAAAAAGAAAAAAAAAAAAAGAAAAAAAGAAAAGATGATGACATTAATTTACTCTTGAATATAACAGAAACGTTTATATAAAAATCCGTTAGATTCCTGTATAATTATAGACCAACGGAAGATAAACATGAAATGTAAGAAAAAACCAATTCAAAGATTGGGTTAAAAAATAATATCCATAACCCCAGGGGTCAGTTTTAAAAAATCATATTGATCGATAGTTCCCCAATCAATACACGCATAAAACCCGATTGTTCTTCTCCTTTTCTCGATCTACAAAATTCAAAAGTCGAAATCCAATAAAACTGATCAAAGTGTTACGATTCTTTAGATGGGTTTGAAGGTTAGAGCAGTAAACTGATGTCATTGTTTTGGAGTGTCATCCGTCAACTAGCAGAAATTGAAGCCATGGTAATAACTTATCCTTTTTTTTTTTCCATTCGTTCTTCGAGAAAATCAAATAATATTACCTGCCCCGATACAATCAGCTGTATAGTTAAAGGTTGTTGTTGTTGTGATTTTTGTAATTTTGAGTTTAGGGCTTTACGTTTTTTTTGAAATTAATATTGTAATTCTTGCTTATTAGGGTTTAATCGAGATTAATGGTTACGAATCGATTATTCATTTGTTTTTTCTTGAATAATATCTGCAACTCTACTTGAACATATAACGATATGTTTATGTAGAAGGTGAATTAGTACTTGTACCTGATGCAGTTAAATTTGTACATTACCCGCGATATGTAAGTTTCAGGAGATCTGGAATTGTAAATTGATCTATCTTCAGACAGTTTATGGTTATGGCTGTTCATCGGCTTTGAAAAAAAGTAATATAATCGAAAATCAAATTGAACTGAACCAAGTTTGGTTCAAACCTGATTGTGAACAGATGCAAACTTTTTGTTTCTTATTTGAAAATTGTAAACCTAAACGATATTGTTTTCAAGGTTGAAAAGATCAATAACAGATAAAATTGCAAATCACTATCAGAGCCCAATTGTTTTCAAGTTCCCCGAGTCTTTTTCTTATGATGGATTTGACATTGATGTTATTTACAATTTATTATATTATTATATATAGGCTACTTCAAAGAAGGTAATAACAAGGGATGAATGGGAGAAAAAGCTTAATGATGTTAAAATCCGAAAAGAAGACATGAACAAATTGGTTATGAATTTTCTTGTCACTGAAGGATATGTTGATGCAGCAGAAAAGTTCCGAATGGAATCTGGAACAGAACGTATCCATTTTCATTTCTTTAATGAGTTTATTTATTTATTTTTCAATGTGAATGTGTCAATCTGAATCATTTTCTTCCTTTATATGAATTTCCTTAATAATATAAACAGCAGATATAGATCTTGCAACCATTACAGACCGAATGGCTGTTAAAAAAGCTGTTCAGTCAGGGAACGTGGAAGATGCAATTGAAAAAGTCAATGATTTGAATCCTGAGGTTAGTTTCTTGTCATGACTACAAGTTTTGAAGGGCATTCTAGTCATTTTACTATTTTCTTTTTTAATATTTCAACCTGTATATGTTTAATCCAGATTCTAGATACAAACCCACAGCTATTTTTCCATCTGCAACAACAAAGGTTGATAGAATTGATTAGAAATGGAAAGATTGAAGAAGCTCTGGAATTTGCACAGGAGGAGCTTGCTCCAAGAGGAGAGGAAAATGTAAAACATCTGATCTTCTTATACTAAATTTAAAATGCCGAAAATGCCCTTTTATCTGATAAACTCCCACCATTGCAGCAAAGCTTTCTAGAGGAATTGGAGAGAACAGTTGCCCTGCTGGCATTTGAAGATGTGAAGAATAGCCCTGTTGGAGATCTTTTAGACATATCTCAACGTCTAAAAACTGCAAGTGAAGTCAATGCTGCAATCCTTACAAGTCAAAGCCATGAAAAAGGTTTTTATTTATTTATTTATTTATTTTTAAATCCAATTATCCATGAATCTTTGTATTTATTTTTATTTAGCATTGAGTGAATGAGATGTGATTGACAGATCCGAAGCTGCCAAGTTTATTAAGAATGCTTTTATGGGCTCAAAATCAGCTTGATGAAAAGGCAGCTTATCCACGCATCACAGATCTTTTCACAGCCACACTTGAAGACCCTACTGTTTGACTTTGATTTTGACTTGGTCAAACTACTTAAACATTTGTTACTTGCAAATTCCAGGTTTTCTTGAAAATGTGTGTGTGTGTGTGTGTTGCCATCTTTAAAAATCCTTTAGTTGTAAACACAATTGTTAGTGGGCATGTGATCTCTTGTAAAATGAAGTGGAGTTTCTAAATGATTTTGAATGTTAACAAGTCTCTTTTTCTTTGGTATTTTTCTTGGAGTTTGCACAAAAAAAAATAAAAAATAGGGGTAGTTGCAAGAAATAACAACATACTTTCATTTATTTGTTCATTCTGAAAAATCTACTAGTCGTATTTTATAGTGATATCATTCATACACAAAATGATAGAATTTTCAAAGCATGATGTCCTAATTAGAAAAGTATTCAAAGTACAAATGCTATAGTTGTGTAGATTTTACAAAGCCCAATTCCATATGTAGAAGAGTAATTTACATGTTTTTGGTCTCTGTTCCAAGTTAATTACTATATTTTTTGGTTCAAAATTACAAAAACCAGTTATACATAGGTACCAAAAAATAGTCAGCATTACGAAAACATCAAATAAAGACCAAAATTGCTTCATAAATTTTTGGGATAAAAATTGTAAAATTTAGCTATATTCAGGGACCAAAAATGTTAATTACTCCATGTCAAGGTTGAAAGAAAGAAATGCAAATGAGATGTTACCATCTACAAATGAATGGAAGTGTATTATTATTATTATTATTATTATTATTATTATTATTATTATTATTATTAGACCGGAGGGAAGTTTCCCTCATTTTTTGTGGGTCATACCCTTCTTTCCTTCACTTTTCTTTCCCTCATCTAAAAGCCAAACAATGGGTGGGAAGCCCTTTCTTCATTTTTATTTTATTTTTATTTTTTTAAATATATTTCATACATATATTATACTCATTTTGTAAGTAATTAAAAACCATGAGTTTTGATATATTTTTTATATTTTTTTAGTAGGTATATAATTTTATAAATATTAAAAAAGAATATAAAAAAAAAACCTGACCAATAGCATAAAGGGAAAGAGTGCGACACCCATTTCCCCCATCTCTTTCCCGCAACTTTTTTCCCTCACCCACGGAGTGGTGTGCAGGAGCGAGGGAAGCTTCCCTCACCTCTTTCTCGCACCCACTCCGTCCAACCTTATTATTATTATTTTGCATCCACCCTTGTTTTTATGCATTTAGATTCTCTTAGTTTGTCCATTTTTTTTGTTGTAGTTAGAGAATTTTTAATGGTAGGTTATTCTAATTATTTTTCATATTTGAATAACCTTTAACCGAAAAATTGTCAAAAAAATCTCAATATTTTCAGAAAAGTCACTTTAGTCCCAAATTTTATTTTTTAAACAGAAAATTCTCGATTATTCCATTTTAGTGATTTGGGAGAATTTCATATATGCCCCTCTTAAACCTCAAAATATCATATTTGCCCAGCTTAATTTCTTAATATTATATTTACCCTTCATAAACCTTCAAAATATCATATTTGCCCAAATCCTTTTTTATAATGTTTTTAATATTTTATAATCATTTTTTAAAACTTAAAATTACTATAATAATTAAAAATTTTAACGATATTATCCTTACATCTATGATAATGGAATGTGAACTTCTAAATTGTTGAATGTCGTCCTCTTGACAAACAAAAATATTCATCTTCAATCATCTCTATGAAATCTATATTTTGATTGTTTAGTTTTTTGTTGTAGATGAAAGATATTTTAGATATTACCATTGATACTTGATGTTTAAAAAGTGCATATACGATATTTTGATATTTAAGAAGGGCATATATGATATTTTGATGTTTAAAAAGGACATATATGATATTTTGAAATTTTATGAATGGTAAATATGATATTTATAAATTTTATGAAGGGTAAATATGATATTTAGAAATTAAGTTGGGTAAATATGATATTTTGATGTTTAAGAAGGACATATATGAAATTTTCCCTTGATTTTACACGATAATAAGTCATTTCCTGTTAAAAGAAAAAAAAAAAAAAAAAAGACTTCTTTGTTAATTTGAGCCAAAATGAGTAACTGGATCTTTTATGTTCAAAAAAAAAATTGGAATTAAAGTGAAACTTTTCCGAAAATATTGACATTTTTCTGATAATTTCCCAACTTTTTACTGGTTGACCGTAGATTTATTTATTTATTTATAGAGAAGCCATTCAAACCTCTTCATCCTCTTAGGTTTATTCTATTTTGATTCTTACATTTTATCTCTTCATCCTCTAGGTTTTTTCTATTTTGATCCTTACAATTTATTTATATCCGAATTATGTAAATCTTTGGGGAATTACAATAAAAGACCATATGTTTAAACAATTTTATTGGGTTTACATTTTCTTTCTTCGGTTTTAACCCTCAATTTACCTTTTTTTTCACAGGTTTTCAGTTTTTTTTTTTTTAAATGAAACTTGTAAGAAAATCATATATATATATATATATATATATATATATATATATATATATATATATATATATATATATATATATATATATATATATATATATATATATATATATATATATATATATATATATATATATATATATATATATATCGGATGTAAGACAAACACCTTACCCTTAGTAGCGTCCATTATATACACTATGTGAGTTATAAAAGTATAACTAAAGTAACATTACTTATATATAATTTTGCAATTAAAGTAATGTTATTTTTGAAAACAATATCTAATTCAAGCCTCATTGTCACCATTCTTCCTACTTCCTTTTATAAGATGCTAACAAAGCATGACACGTCAACAAATAATGCTCAATCATTGTAAATTGGAATAAGGTTAAATGAGTAAATTAATAAAGTTGCATAAAAATATTAAGTAAAACTGGAAAAAAAAATCCTTTACTGAGACTTGAATCTTTACATTTGGCTATGGGACACTTTCCGTCAAGTCTTGATATCGCTAACTTTAAGCCCTTCGGTTGCAAATTTAAAAGTTTACTTACGAGTTTCTAAGGAAAGCTAAAACCGTTGAAAGTGTGAAAACAGTAAAACCATAAACTTTAATGAAATTTATGGGGTAAATCTTAGAAATAAAAGCAAAAAAGGTAAAACCAATAAAATTGTGTAAACTTAAGGGGTTTTATTTCATTTTCCCTCAAAACTTTATTGTTCTTTTTATTAAGTAACTCTTTAATTAAATATATAAAATAAAAATGAATACATTTTATAAAAAATTCTCAATTTTTTTACAGAACTTTCAAAATAAAACAATATTAAATATTGACAAAAACTACATAAATGATCCCTATTATGGACAAATGAGAGAAAGACAAACGGAACCAAAAGATGTCCAACTTGAAACGGATATAACCTTTGAGTCGTAAGAAATTTGGAGGTATGCGATATATTAGCGAAAAGGTATTCACGGGACAGAGTTACTAACAAGCTGTTAATTTTTTAAATGACATTTTTACCCTCAAGCAATAGGGACCATTTTTGTATTTTTGTCTTTTTACCAAACTAAAATCTAGAAGTACCAATTTTACATCCCTTCTTTTTAATTTTCTTGAATTATTATATAATAATAAATATAATTTTTCTTATATAATATTTATATATTAATAATATTATTTTATTATATTTCTAATTTCTTTTAATTATTTCTTTTTTATTTTTTTAATTGGATTAATTCTTTTTTATTGGATTATTACTTTTAGTTTATTTTTTCTTTATAATAATAGTAAATAGTATTTCATTGGATTAGTAACTTGTTTTCGGTATATAATATTTATTCTTTTTTATTTTATTGGTTCCACCATAAAATCGTCGGAATGCCCAAAAGCACCACTTCCTACCATCGAAAATTGTCAGGATCACTTCCAATCACCTTTACCGAAGGTCCGACGGAAACTCCACCAAACGTCGTCGGTAGCCACCTGCGACAACCTCTTTATAATCCATCGGAATCTTTCATATCTGCCACTAAGCCGACTGTTTTCCGCTCCAACCACCGCTATTCGAACAATTAGGAGGTCCGATCTAAACACTCCTGGTTAGTTCATCCATCCTTTGCCTTCTACCACCTTGTGTAGCCGTATCATCTTGTCGTAAATCGCTGATCATGTCCTACAATCGGCCATTCTGGACGAAAACTACATCGAACGACTACCTACTTAATACGCAACAACCCCATAAAATAAATAGCCTCCAACTGACCATTCGTACCGGCACCATCGTCGATGGAGACAATGTTAGATCAAGAGTTTTCAAATAACCATAACCACCGCCAGATCTTTTCCAGTGGTATAGGTTTGTAGCTTTGATGTTATAAGGTTGTGTAGGGTCTATAATGGAAGAGGATACAAGTGATGGTGGTGATTTTTAAGCTTTGACAGAACAACTAATAGAGAGAGATATAAGGGAATGTTGATTGGTGGTGGTGTTCTTACTTTTAAACATTATAAGAAGGAGACGGGCCAATGGTGGTGGTGGTTACGACTTGATGACGATAGTGTTTTCCAAAATGTGTTATGTTCCAAATATTGAAAATAAATTGGGAGAGGTTGTTGGGTGGGATATACTTTTAGGTTTTTTTATTTAAAATAATAAGTAACAATTAATAAAATAAAAAATAAAACTAATAATCCAATAGAAAAAAATATTTAGTTGTATAAAGAAGTTAATAAATAAAAAATAAAATCCATAAATTGAAAACCAATTAACATCATAGTTATCATCGTACAACTAATAAGAAGACAAACAGGCAACAAGTTGCGTCGTTAAGCCTTTTTTGTATGGTAAGTCAATTATACCGAAGACTACATCTATAGATCTAGGGGATATAACATTGTTATGCATGATCCGTTGTACTATTTTAAGAAGCTCCGTCGCATCCGGTGCAAGGAAACCAAACGTACCAAATGCAAATGGTATGAACATGTGTTGATTTTTCATGCACGATTTCTCATGTTTGGTGAGCTTTCCTGTAGTAGCTTTTAATGTAGTTTGTACTGCCGTGAAACCCCAAACACTCAAACCCACAAGAGGGGATACCCCTGTAAGGTCCACGCAAGCGTGTTTCCCTCCAACCCATCCAAAAATCAAAACATCAGCCGGTCTACGGGTTGACATTCCTTTTGTCGAGTCATTCAAGACATCCATTGGCGGAAACTCTGACACGCTTAAATATATCGACCAAAACATCACTAACCATATTGTGCCACTATTTAAACCTAGGGAGTTCTTTGCAATGAACTTCATGCTCTCCAAAAGAGTCCAAACATGTTTTGCGACACACTTGACATATCTCATTAGCTGAGAATATTGGAATCATGAGTCGATATTTGAGGATGGTACGATACTCCACATGAGACATATGTTGGCCAAACTCATCTATAGGGATAACTAGAAGAAAAACATGAGCATGTGGTGCACGTGATCTTGAGGTAGAAGAAAATCCTAAAAGTAATAATCTAATAAAAAATTAAAAAATAATTAAAAAAATATTTACCAATATATATAAATAATATATATTAAAACTAATATTTATTAATATATATATATAATAACCCAATAAAAAAATGGATGAAACATGGTTATTGTAGTTTGGTAAAAAGACAAAATTGTAGAAACAGTACTTGTGGTTTGAGGGTAAATTATCAATTAAAAAAAAGATTTAGTTGTTAAAGTTAACGAGATAGACACTAAAACCACTACTACACTACCAAAAAGGCACAATTTTTGTGAGTCGAAATATTTTTGGACCTTAGCCAAAGAAACGTGCAAACCACTAAGACAATTTCTATTGTTTTGTCTTAAATAATATAAAACATTGCGGTTAGATAATATTTGATAGTTTTTTAATTACAAGTATGTAAATTTCATCATCTTTTATATTTTCGAAAAAGATTAACCGAGAAAGTTATTTATAGATTTTTTGTATGTGACATTATGTGTCTACAAAAAGATACATTGTTTATTGAAAGTTAGGCTATGTTATGTTTTGTTTTACAGACTAGCTAAAAAACTAACGGATATATGAAAAATTAATTGCTATTTTTTTATATATAAAAAATTAACATTTGGTAAATTTAGTTACTAAGGTAGCTGAAATATATAAAATGACATGAAGAGATTGAGTTTTAAATAATTAATAAATGGTATAATTGGATTTTTTTTTTTTGAAAAAACTCAATAAGCTCGTTGAAACGCTAGTCTGAATATCTCTTTAAAAACTAGGTTTGCGAAACAAGACAACCTAAAATAACTTGAAAATAAAGCTAACTTGTAACATCTTGTTTCATGTCATTTCTTATTTCAGGGTCGAGGGCCGGAAGTCCATTGTATAAAGGCTTTGGGCCTTAAGGAGGTAATGGTTAGACCTTTTGGAAGCAAGCAATGATGGTTGAGAGATCTTAACCTTTGAATTGTGTTTTGGGCTGAATTGTAGAAAAGGGAAGGTTATAGGTCGGGGTCTTGCATGAAATATGGATTTTTGTTCGAGTCGTTTTTAGTCCAAGATAACTAGGGAATATTATGGGGATCTTCAATAACTTTCCGTAGATATAAAGATCGTCGAAAACGGAGTTGGAATAAAGAAGTTATGACCGTTCGAAGTTAGGAAGGTTTCGGGTTTAGCCTAGTAGTTTGTGCGTTGGGCGTACTAGGCATGGCTGATCACGGAGCTCCAACCTGGTATGTTGGGTGTACCAGGAGTACGTTGGTTGTACCCAAGCCTAATACAAACCATAATCTTTGGGTTTTTGGCCCTATTTAAAGACCTTTACTCATTTTAAACCCTTATTACCTCCAGCTTCCATCCTCTCTAACCCTAATTTCGAAACCCTACCACCATTTGTGAGATCCTTGAGTTTTTGAGTGCTTTGGAGTGTTCTAGGCGCATCTTGGAGAAGAAGGATCTCATTGGAAAAGTATTGCTTTCATTGGAGCTTGTAGATCCAGACATTTTCACCTTGATCTTTCTTCTGGAGGTATAAAGCTTGAACCTTGATGATGCATTTGTTAGATCTACCTAGCTTTGAGTATTATTGTAACATCCCGATTTCCGAGAATGTGATTTATGGATTTCATGCAATTCAGGAAGTCTACTCGACGAGTTGGAGGCCCAAACTCGTTGTGTAGAGTTGTAGTCGGCCCGCGTGATTAATGTGGTCTACTTGACGAGTCGGAGGACCCCGACTCGACGAGTAGGAGCTGGAAGATGAAACCCTAATTTCTAGGGTTTTGCACGCTATTTAAAGGGGCATTAGCCTCCACCAGCCTCCCTTACCGTCCCCCTTGAGCTCAGAAAAACCCTAATCGCGGTTTTACTCCATTTTGTGTGTTAAGAAGCTTGGAAGGTGTATTTACGGAGAAGACTTGAAGTCTAAGGAGCTTGGAATAAAGAGAAGCTTTTGGATCTGAATTCTACTTCATCTTGGCATCATCTGGAAGGTAACAAGACGTTACCTTGACTTCTCTCTAGCTAGATCTCTCCATGCTTAAGTTTAGGGCAATTTTTAGGTTGTTATGGAGTTATTTCGGGTATTGGCCATGATATGAAGTTGTAACTTCAGATTTGGACTCCTCTAAGTCCCAACTTAATAAAGCTATCAACTTTATCTCGTATTGACCTCTCACCATTCCCTAAACCTCATTCTAGTCTGGATTTTGGTGTTCTAAGCCCTTAAGACTTTGCATGCACGCAAAGTTTGCAACTTTACGTGGGATCTGTGCCTTAAGAAGCTAGATCTACAATTTGGAGCTTTGGGGTAGCTTAAAAACGTATGGATGAGAAATGGACTAAAGGGACTCAACGAGTTGTAGGGTCAACTCGACGAGTCCGATGAACATTGACTGTTGTTGGTTTCTGCATGAACTCGGCGAGTCAGTGAGACGACTCGACAAGACAGTTAGGGTTTTCCTGAGTTTTGGACATGCATGGACTCGATGAGTTGTCTGGAAACTCGGCGAGTCAAATAGGGTTTCACGGTTTCTCGAGTTCTGGAAGGACTCGATGATTCAGTGAGCTGCACTCGATGAGTTAGGTCAACATGGACTGTTGACCTCGACCGTTGTCTTTGACTTTGACTTTGACCAAGGGTTGACCAGTTTGACTTCTGGAGGTATTTAGTAAAATGGGAATTTATGGATGTGGTCCTATGATGAATATAGGTAGTGGAGTTCATGGTTGTGATTCGGTAGTTTGATCTTAGCACCACAGTTCGACATTGTGAGGTCAATTCTTCTCACTATATCAACAATGTCTAAGGTACTAATGTCGGCCCTTTTCGGATTTGTATATGGGTTTATTACATGATATGCTTATTGATTTGCATCCTGGTAGTTAGGATGGTGATATGCTTAGTGACTTGGTAGGTTGGTATCCTGGTATATAGGATGATACTATGTTAGTGACCGGTTATGTCAGTATCCTGGTTATAGGATGTTGCTATGATTAGTGATCTGTTAGATCGGTTTGATTGTTATATATGTCAGTGCATGATATTTATGTGCACATGTTTGTTGGTTTGTGTCACACCCCAAAACCAAGAACGGCGGAAACGTTCTGGGGCGGAGGACGTCATGTAAGGTAATCACAACACAGTAAATGTAAATAGGCAAACAACATCATCCATTGCATTAAATATATAAATTTAATACATGCGTGCTCTGTACAGTTTTAGACACCAAAAATATAACGTAAATCAAAATAATAAAATGATGAGTCTTGAGTACGCTCCATCATCTCAAAAGCTGGCATCGGTACCTGTCTACTGATGACCTGGGAATACAAGTTATTTTGAAAGAGTTTATCAGCATTAAGCTGGTGAGTTCATAAGTATTTTAGTGTCAATGTTCGTTTTCAAAAACGTTTGAACCTGTCTCAATGTATAAGTTTGTAAAAATGTAAGTAAATGTTTAAAAGTGTTTGCAAAAGTTTGAATCTCTCAGAAAATCCTATATTTTCTATAAAAGTAACCTTCTACCAAGGCTTAACTGTTTTGTAAACTCGTCTGTTGTAAAAGTGTGTAATTACCCAAGTATAACTATCATTTGATAAAATATAGTTTGTACATTAATGCTTAAGTGAGTTTATCACCAAAATATATAATGGGTAAATCATTGTAGTACTGTAGCTTTGTATAATAAGAACTACTGTTATACTAATTACTACTACCTTAAACCGGATTTATATTAAGGTATAATGTGATAATTGCACCATACTATCGACTGATAACAACGACATAAAGAACGGTCGTAATAACGGAATGACGTTTGGCACCCACAGACCTGCAGGTCCGGCTGTAGCTAGCAGCAAGGTGTAGGATAGTCAATCCAGTATAGATCTATACGCAAACTCAACGCTCTCCCTCCAAGAGAATTTTGGCTACAACTCGGGCCATGACATTTAAGGCATGCTCCGATACAGTGGATCACATTTGTTATCGTATTCTTGCATATGTGATGAAATGTTTCTTGTTCTAGTATAGTTGTATATGTTCTCGTAGTATAGTTGTATATATTCTCTTCCTAGTATAGACTAATGAATGAACTGACTCATTGATCTAGCAGTTGTAATAGTATGGTTCTGTGTTACCCCGATGGTAACTTGTTAACGGTGCGTCTAGTACGTATGGTTATGGAAGTACTTTTATGTCTATATATGTATATTTGATATATAATTAACATGGAAACGACCTTCGGATGGTCACCCAAAATCCCACCAGACCACATCCAAATCGAGGAAAAGGAAATAGGGTGGATGGCCTTCCTAATCCCTTTAAACATTATTTATACGTCTATACATATATGGGCATGCAATTTATAATATAAAAACATAAATAAGTATTTATAAGACATTTGAAACATAAGTATTATTTTTAAAGAAAGATTGACTTGATGTCAATCTATAAAACAATTTGAAGGCGTAGATTTGATTAAAACAGATTAAGTATAAGGAACATTTGTTTAAATCACAGTTGCAGTGTAAATTCGAAAAGTAAATGGGTTTGGAAAACATTTAGAAGTAAAACAGTTTGATAGATAGTTTGAATAGTGATAAAATCACTATTTCCCTAGTTATTAATCACATGTGATTAGTGCAATCACATGTGATTGAAACAATAACTATACGTATTTAACTTGTATTCCCCCCCCCCCCCCCTTTGAAAGCATATAAAAGCATTTAGAATATTTAACAGGTTGATTAAGGGGTATGAAACTCACTTGATTGATTGAAGAAAGCGAGATGGAAAACCGGGCAGAGTTTCGTCTCGGAAAACGGATTTTTCTCGGGATTCTCGGGAATCTCGGGAGTAAAATCGACCCTCGGAACTTGAGCAAAAAGACTAGAGCTTCGGGTTATAACGGGCACGGAAAACGAGGCAAGGTTGTGAGAGAGAGGAGAGAAATGAGCAACATTTTTGGAAAGCCTCGCATCCTATTTATAGGAAGGCTGAACCGCCTCCGTACGCGGGGCGTACGCTCGTACGCAGCGCGTACGCGTACGTCATGCATGACCGAAGCCTCGACTGCCACGCGAAGGTGATAGATCTACGCGAAGGTGAGACCAAGATCTACAACTTTCGTTTAGATTCCGTTGGCAAATTCGGAAATTATTTTTATTATTTATTTATTAAAATGACATGATTAAGGAATTTCTTCAAAAATTCATAACTTCCTCATCCGAAGTCAGATTTGGACGTTCTTTTTATGTACGCAGACCTTGATATGATTCTTACTACTTTATTTAATCCGAATAAGATTTTAGGAAGGTTACATTTTGACCTAAATTTGATCGGTTTTATATTACATTGACTCGAAATATCGGGTCGTCACATCATCCCCCCGTTAGAAGGAATTTCGTCCCGAAATTAGAATTTTAAGCAAGTTAGAAATTACAAATAACTAAGCAAAAAGGTGAGGGTATTTCAGTTTCATCTGATCCTCACGTTCCCAAGTGAATTCCGGTCCTCGCTTGGCATTCCAGCGAACCTTCACGATAGGGATACAGCTTTGCTTTGTCTGCTTGACCTCACGGTCCATGATCTCTACAGGTTCTTCCACGAAGTTGAGGCTCTCGTTGATTTCGATCTCGTCGAGTGGGATTACAAGAGTCTCGTCGGATAGACACTTTTTCAAGTTAGATACGTGGAATGTAGAATGTACGTTACGAAGTGCGTCTGGTAGTTCGAGTTTGTAAGCTACGGGGCCGACTCTTGCAAGAATCTCGAAAGGCCCTATGTACCTCGGATTAAGCTTTCCACGCTTGCCGAAGCGTATCAAGCCCTTCCAGGGTGAGACTTTGAGGAGGACTCGGTCTCCCACCTGAAATTCCAAAGGTTTCCTTCGTTTATCAGCGTAGCTCTTCTGTCGGTCTTTAGAGGCTTTCAATCGTTCACGGATCTGAACGATTTTCTCTGTTGTTTCCCGAATGATCTCCGGACCGGTGAGAGTACTGTCGGAAGTTTGCCCCCTGGCTAATTGGGTATCACCCACCTCAGCCCAGCACATAGGGGATCTGCACTTACGGCCGTAGAGAGCTTCAAATGGAGCAGCCTTGATGCTCGTGTGATAACTGTTATTATAGGAGAACTCGACAAGGGGTAAATGAGTATCCCATGCCTTCCCAAAGTCAATCACGCAGGCTCGCAACATATCTTCCAGAGTTTGGATGGTCCTCTCACTCTGTCCGTTGGTCTGAGGATGGTAGGCTGTGCTCATGTCCAGCCTTGTTCCTAGGGAATGCTGTAATGATTGCCAAAATCTTGAGGTGAACCTACTATCTCTATCGGAGATAATGGACATAGGTACACCATGTAGCCGTACGATTTCCCTAATGTATGTTCTCGTAAGTTTCTCCATCTTGTCGGTTTCTTTGATAGGCAGGAAGTGTGCAGACTTGGTCAATCTATCAACGATGAACCATGTGGTGTCAAGTCCACCTGTTGTCTTGGGCAACTTGGTTATGAAATCCATAGTGATCCGCTCCCACTTCCATTCCGGGATCTCTGGTTGCTGCAATAAACCAGAGGGCTTCTGGTACTCGACCTTAACCTTTGCGCAAGTAAGGCATTTACTTACGAAGGTATCAATCTCTGCTTTCATATTAGGCCACCAGTATATAGCTTCTTAAGATCCAGATACATCTTATCTGAACCTGGGTGGACGGAATACCGAGTGTTGTGCGCCTCGGTCATGACCAAGTCTCGGAAACCACCATGTTTCGGTGTCCAGATCCGGTTCATGAAATATAAAGCTCCGTCACCCTTGGCTTCTAAATTCTTGTCCATTCCTCTAAGGGATTCACTTGACACATTTTCAGGTTTCATGGCCTCAAGTTGAGCCGCCTGAATTTGCTTAGTCAGGTGTGAATGGATGGTTATCGATAATGACTTGACTTTGCGACCAGAATATTCCTTCCGACTTAGGGCGTCTGCTACTACGTTGGCTTTACCCGGATGATAACGAATATCGCATTCGTAATCACTGAGTAGCTCGACCCACCGTCATTGTCTCATGTTGAGCTCCTTCTGATCGAAAATGTGTTGTAAACTCTTGTGGTCGGTAAAGATAGTGCTCTTCATTCCATACAAGTAATGTCTCCAGATCTTCAGAGCAAACACTACTGCTCCTAGTTCGAGATCGTGGGTCGTGTAGTTAACCTCGTGTGTCTTCAACTGTCTCGAGGCGTAGGCGATGACCTTACCTCGCTACATCAGAACACATCCGAGTCCTTGGTTTGATGCATCGCAATAGACTACGAAGTCTTCTATTCCTTCTGGAAGGGATAGTATTGGTGCGGTGCACAAGGCTCGTTTGAGCGTTTGGAACGCTCTTTCTTGTTTCACTTCCCAGTCAAAGGCCACGCCTTTCTGGGTTAGGGTTGTAAGAGGCTTCGCTATTCGTGAGAAGTTCTGAATGAATCTGCGGTAGTAGCCAGCGAGACCCAGAAATTGTCGAATTTCTGTAGGCGTCTTCGGTGCTGACCAGTTCTCAATGGCTTTAATTTTGGATGGGTCCACGTGGATTCCCTCTTCGCTTACCACGTGTCCTAAGAATTCGACTCTTCGGATCCAAAATTCACATTTCGAGAACTTCGCATAAAGTTTCTCCTTTCGTAATGTCCCTAGAACTTGTCGCAGATGATCGCCATGTTCTTTCTTACTTCGGGAGTAGATCAGGATGTCGTCAATGAAAACGATGACGAACTGATCCAAGTAAGGTCGACATAGTCTATTCATCAGATCCATGAAGACTGCGGGCGCATTGGTCAATCCGAATGGCATCACCACGAACTCGTAGTGTCCGTAACGAGTTCGGAAGGCTGTCTTCGGTACATCCTCCTCTAGCACTCGTAACTGGTGATATCCGGATCTCAGATCAATTTTGGAAAAATAGCTCGCCCCTTGCAGTTGGTCGAATAGATCATCTATGCGAGGCAGAGGGTAACGATTCTTGACCGTCAGTTTGTTGAGTTCTCTGTAGTCAATACACATCCGGAAGGATCCGTCCTTCTTCTTAACGAACAAGACCGGTGCTCCCCAAGGTGAGAAACTTGGCCTTATAAAGCCCTTGCTGAGAAGTTCGTTAAGTTGACCAGAGAGTTCTTGCATCTCGGCTGGTGCTAAACGGTAGGGCGACTTGGCTACTGGGGTAGCTCCTGGGACTAAGTCGATTCTGAACTCGACTTGTCGTTGCGGAGGCAACCCGGGTAGTTCTTCTGGGAAAATGTCGGGGAAGTCGCTCACCACTGGGAGGTTCTTTAGTTCTTTCGTTTCTAGGTTCGTGTCGACGACGTGAGCAAGGAATGCGTGGTATTCCTTACGCAGGTATTTCTGTGCTTGAATACTTGATATGATGCGAAGGCTTGCACCGGGTTTGTCGCCATAGACTATAAGAGTTTCGTTAGACGGAAGGTTTAGACGGACTGCTTTCTCGAAGCACATGATGTCGGCACGATGAAGGCTTAACCAGTCCATGCCAATGATGACGTCGAAACTTTTTATTGAGACTGGCATGAGGTCGATTGGAAATGAATGGTTATCTAGAGTTAGGGTACAACCTAAGTATATGCTACTCGTATTTTCAGTTTTTCCATTAGCCATTTCTACTGTGAATAGTTCTTTGAGTGCGTGCGGTGGTTGATTAAGCATGCGAGCAAATTTATGGTTTATGAAGCTTCGCTCCGCTCCACTATCGAACAGAATGCATGCATAGGAGTTATCGAGGAGGAACGTACCAGTTACTACTGTCGGGTCAGCAACTGCTTCCCCGTGGCCTATAGCCAGTACCCTCCCTGCTCCTCCAGCATTCCTCGCTTTGGGGCAGTCCCTCTTAAAGTGGCCTGCTTCGCCACATCCATAGCAGGTTGGGCTCGCGCCAGAGCCAGGGACTTGGTTGATAGGTTGTGCCGGGAACTTACAGAATCGGACGGTGTGTCCTTTCTTGTTGCAGTTAGAGCACTGCAATTCACGGCAGGGGCCGTTGTGGTGGTAGCTGCATTTGTTGCACTTGGGCGAACTTCCAGCATACCGACTCACCGGAGCAGTAGTAGCAGCAGTAGGGGTTACTGCGGCATGAATTGCCACCAATTGCTGCTTTTTGGCAGCCTGATGCTTCTTCCTTTCATCCCAGAATTTCCACTTAGTATCGGCGGGTTTGGAGGGTTCCGGGATGGCTAGGGTGGTTGTGGTTGCAGGGGTTTTGACTCCATGGTCAATGAGTCGTTGTGCCAATCGTTTGGCACTGTCGAAGGTAGCGGGGTTTGACGCTAGCACATTCCCCTGATACGGAGGCACTAGTCCTCATATGTACCTCTTGATCTTCTTCCCCTCGGTGGGAACCATATTGGGGCAGAGGGCCACCAGCTCGCTCAATCGGGCAGTATAAGCGACCACATTGGTGCCCTTCATTGACAGGTTCCAGAGTTCCTGCTCCAGTTTTTGGATCTCGCCCCTCGGGCAGTATTCCTCAGTCATGAGGTCTTTCATTGTTTCCCAGCCCATATCGTTGGCTACGACGAGAGTTAGGGCTTTGACGTGGCCATTCCACCACGTTAGGGCTTTACCCTCAAAGGTGCATGCGGCATATTTCACTTTGCACGCAGCAGGGCATGAACAGATCTCGAAGACTGATTCAGTCTTCTCGAACCATTGTGAGAGAGCAATGACTCCGCCGGTGCCATAGAAAGGCTTCGGCTTGCAGTTTGTAAAATCCTTGTAAGATCACTCCCTTGAGCGCACATGGATTTCGGTCGGAATAGATTCCACAGGGGTTCCACCTCTGCTGGCATCAGAAGAGTGATACTGAGCCATGGCAGTTGCCACTGCTGCAGCTAGGACAGCATTCAGGGCTACAGTATCGATGACCGGGGGCGGAGGAGGTGGTGGAGGTGCAGGATTATTCCTATTCCTGGGAGACTTGCGAGGAGGCATCCTTCAGCTATAAGTTTATAAAGATAAGAAAGATGGTAAGAATCAATTTGTAAGCAACGTGAGAGTGACACATGGACTAACTAACCATAGTCCAACAGTTGAAAGAGTGTTTGAAACCATAATAAGAAATATTAGTAGGAAAAACACAAGTGTATAGATTTTTCCTAGATAGATAGATCTCAAAAAAAATACTGGTATTACTGATGTAATAAGTTCAGGGAAAATCGACCTAACAGTAGGTCATACATCATACCATATAGAAAAGTTTGACAGTTCCTAGATTTCAAATTTGAGTACGGAAGTTAGAAACATTTTACACACAAGTGCTACTTGGAGCACAGATGTTAAAGGCTATCCTTTAATTAAAAGACGGAGATGTACTAGACATTAACCAACGGCGATGGGAAATCCCGGCGAGTACTGCGGTCGGACACTTGACGAGACACCTCTTGAATGGGTCGATCCTGAGTCCTCTGACGAGCTCGAAGTTCCAATATTTCAGCTCGTGAGGCAGCCAACTGCTACTGCAGGGTTTTATTTGTCCTCCGGGTCCGTTCCATGTCTTCTCCAAGACGACGGATGCGGACTGTGTTGACACCTGAGTCGGCATCAATCTCTATGACCCGGTCGACGGCTGCTCCACCTTGCTTGACAATACGAGCTATTCTGCGGATAAGGACAGGCAGAGCTCGGTCAGTAGAGCCACCATCGCTGACGTTGTAAAAGGTTCGGTCCCCAAAGTATGGTAAGGGTTGACCCTGATCATTACTCCAGCGGTTCAGGTTGTTTGCCCACATGGGTGTAGGACCTGGAAACGCTGGTCGAGGGTTGTTGTTCGGGGCTTGACCTACGAGCGGTAGGTTGTTGACTTCAGGCTCGGAGTCGGATCCATCTGAAAAGCCTTCTGCGAGGTGATCATCCAAAGGGATTGGATGATCAACTTCGGGCTCTTCATCGATCCACCCGGCATTGCCTTCATTGGGAAAGTACGGGTCGCCATGATGGATATCTAGCCATCAAGATCTACGCGAGAATAGAGGTATAAGACTATAGTATACGTGTAACTAGTAGCGCAAAATACTCCTATAGTATTTTAAGTTTAAGTTCTATTGATCTTCTTGTGGTATTGTTGGTAAGTTTTTAGACTTGTTAACCTATCACAACCATTCTAAGGCATGTGCTAATCACTCCTAGGATCAACATAGTTGATCAGGCTATGCCATTCCCAGGACTGACCATACATCCCCGAGCTCACTTGTGATATTTAGCAATCGTAATACTTTTGTTCCTGTCATTGTGACACCTATTTTAGTATGAATGCAGACTAGTATACTTAGTTAAATATTTTATTATTTAAAGTATAGACTCTTGGTCAGAGTTTAATCCCTAATGGGTTTATAGTTTAGTATATCTTTTATGGGTTGATATACTCAATTCACTATAAACAATGCTCTGATACCAATCTGTCACACCCCAAAACCAAGAACGGCGGAAACGTTCTGGGGCGGAGGACGTCATGTAAGGTAATCACAACACAATAAATGTAAATAGGCAAACAACATCATCCATTGCATTAAATATATAAATTTAATACATGCGTGCTCTGTACAGTTTTAGACACCAAAAATATAACGTAAATCAAAATAATAAAATGATGAGTCTTGAGTACGCTCCATCATCTCAAAAGCTGGCATCGGTACCTGTCTACTGATGACCTGAGAATACAAGTTATTTTGAAAGAGTTTATCAGCATTAAGCTGGTGAGTTCATAAGTATTTTAGTGTCAATGTTCGTTGTCAAAAACGTTTGAACCTGTCTCAATGTATAAGTTTGTAAAAATGTAAGTAAATGTTTAAAAGTGTTTGCAAAAGTTTGAATCTCTCAGAAAATCCTATATTTTCTATAAAAGTAACCTTCTACCAAGGCTTAACTGTTTTGTAAACTCGTCTGTTGTAAAAGTGTGTAATTACCCAAGTATAACTATCATTTGATAAAATATAGTTTGTACATTAATGCTTAAGTGAGTTTATCACCAAAATATGTAATGGGTAAATCATTGTAGTACTGTAGCTTTGTATAATAAGAACTACTGTTGTACTAATTACTACTACCTTAAACCGGATTTATATTAAGGTATAATGTGATAATTGCACCATACTATCGACCGATAACAACGACATAAAGAACGGTCGTAATAACGGAATGACGTTTGGCACCCGCAGACCTGCAGGTCCGGCTGTAGCTAGCAACAAGGTGTAGGATAGTCAATCCAGTATAGATCTATACGCAAACTCAACGCTCTCCCTCCAAGAGAATTCTGGCTACAACTCGGGCCATGACATTTAAGGCATGCTCCGATACAGTGGATCACATTTGTTATCGTATTCTTGCATATGTGATGAAATGTTTCTTGTTCTAGTATAGTTGTATATGTTCTCGTAGTATAGTTGTATATATTCTCTTCCTAGTATAGACTAATGAATGAACTGACTCATTGATCTAGCAGTTGTAATAGTATGGTTCTGTGTTACCCCGATGGTAACTTGTTAACGGTGCGTCTAGTACGTATGGTTATGGAAGTACTTTTATGTCTATATATGTATATTTGATATATAATTAACATGGAAACGACCTTCGGATGGTCACCCAAAATCCCACCAGACCACATCCAAATCGAGGAAAAGGAAATAGGGTGGATGGCCTTCCTAATCCCTTTAAACATTATTTATACGTCTATACATATATGGGCATGCAATTTATAATATAAAAACATAAATAAGTATTTATAAGACATTTGAAACATAAGTATTATTTTTAAAGAAAGATTGACTTGATGTCAATCTATAAAACAATTTGAAGGCGTAGATTTGATTAAAACAGATTAAGTATAAGGAACATTTGTTTAAATCACAGTTGCAGTGTAAATTCGAAAAGTAAATGGGTTTGGAAAACATTTAGAAGTAAAACAGTTTGATAGATAGTTTGAATAGTGATAAAATCACTATTTCCCTAGTTATTAATCACATGTGATTAGTGCAATCACATATGATTCAAACAATAACTATAAGTATTTAACTTGTATTCCCCCCCCCCCTTGAAAGCATATAAAAGCATTTAGAATATTTAACAGGTTGATTAAGGGGTATGAAACTCACTTGATTGATTGAAGAAAGCGAGATGGAAAACCGGGCAGAGTTTCGTCTCGGAAAACGGATTTTTCTCGGGATTCTCGGGAATCTCGGGAGTAAAATCGACCCTCGGGACTTGAGCAAAAAGACTAGAGCTTCGGGTTATAACGGGCACGGAAAACGAGGCAAGGTTGTGAGAGAGAGGAGAGAAATGAGCAACATTTTTGGAAAGCCTCGCATCCTATTTATAGGAAGGCTGAACCGCCTCCGTACGCGGGGCGTACGCTCGTACGCAGCGCGTACGCGTACGTCATGCATGACCGAAGCCTCGACTGCCACGCGAAGGTGATAGATCTACGCGAAGGTGAGACCAAGATCTACAACTTTCGTTTAGATTCCGTTGGCAAATTCGGAAATTATTTTTATTATTTATTTATTAAAATGACATGATTAAGGAATTTCTTCAAAAATTCATAACTTCCTCATCCGAAGTCAGATTTGGACGTTCTTTTTATGTACGCAGACCTTGATATGATTCTTACTACTTTATTTAATCCGAATAAGATTTTAGGAAGGTTACATTTTGACCTAAATTTGATCGGTTTTATATTACATTGACTCGAAATATCGGGTCGTCACATCATCCCCCCGTTAGAAGGAATTTCGTCCCGAAATTAGAATTTTAAGCAAGTTAGAAATTACAAATAACTAAGCAAAAAGGTGAGGGTATTTCAGTTTCATCTGATCCTCACGTTCCCAAGTGAATTCCGGTCCTCGCTTGGCATTCCAGCGAACCTTCACGATAGGGATACAGCTTTGCTTTGTCTGCTTGACCTCACGGTCCATGATCTCTACAGGTTCTTCCACGAAGTTGAGGCTCTCGTTGATTTCGATCTCGTCGAGTGGGATTACAAGAGTCTCGTCGGATAGACACTTTTTCAAGTTAGATACGTGGAATGTAGAATGTACGTTACGAAGTGCGTCTGGTAGTTCGAGTTTGTAAGCTACGGGGCCGACTCTTGCAAGAATCTCGAAAGGCCCTATGTACCTCGGATTAAGCTTTCCACGCTTGCCGAAGCGTATCAAGCCCTTCCAGGGTGAGACTTTGAGGAGGACTCGGTCTCCCACCTGAAATTCCAAAGGTTTCCTTCGTTTATCAGCGTAGCTCTTCTGTCGGTCTCTAGAGGCTTTCAATCGTTCACGGATCTGAACGATTTTCTCTGTTGTTTCCCGAATGATCTCCGGACCGGTGAGAGTACTGTCGGAAGTTTGCCCCCTGGCTAATTGGGTATCACCCACCTCAGCCCAGCACATAGGGGATCTGCACTTACGGCCATAGAGAGCTTCAAATGGAGCAGCCTTGATGCTCGTGTGATAACTGTTATTATAGGAGAACTCGACAAGGGGTAAATGAGTATCCCATGCCTTCCCAAAGTCAATCACGCAGGCTCGCAACATATCTTCCAGAGTTTGGATGGTCCTCTCACTCTGTCCGTTGGTCTGAGGATGGTAGGCTGTGCTCATGTCCAGCCTTGTTCCTAGGGAATGCTGTAATGATTGCCAAAATCTTGAGGTGAACCTACTATCTCTATCGGAGATAATGGACATAGGTACACCATGTAGCCGTACGATTTCCCTAATGTATGTTCTCGTAAGTTTCTCCATCTTGTCGGTTTCTTTGATAGGCAGGAAGTGTGCAGACTTGGTCAATCTATCAACGATGAACCATGTGGTGTCAATTCCACCCGTTGTCTTGGGCAACTTGGTTATGAAATCCATAGTGATCCGCTCCCACTTCCATTCCGGGATCTCTGGTTGCTGCAATAAACCAGAGGGCTTCTGGTACTCGACCTTAACCTTTGCGCAAGTAAGGCATTTACTTACGAAGGTATCAATCTCTGCTTTCATATTAGGCCACCAGTATATAGCTTCTTAAGATCCAGATACATCTTATCTGAACCTGGGTGGACGGAATACCGAGTGTTGTGCGCCTCGGTCATGACCAAGTCTCGGAAACCACCATGTTTCGGTGTCCAGATCCGGTTCATGAAATATAAAGCTCCGTCACCCTTGGCTTCTAAATTCTTGTCCATTCCTCTAAGGGATTCACTTGACACATTTTCAGGTTTCATGGCCTCAAGTTGAGCCGCCTGAATTTGCTTAGTCAGGTGTGAATGGATGGTTATCGATAATGACTTGACTTTGCGACCAGAATATTCCTTCCGACTTAGGGCGTCTGCTACTACGTTGGCTTTACCCGGATGATAACGAATATCGCATTCGTAATCACTGAGTAGCTCGACCCACCGTCATTGTCTCATGTTGAGCTCCTTCTGATCGAAAATGTGTTGTAAACTCTTGTGGTCGGTAAAGATAGTGCTCTTCATTCCATACAAGTAATGTCTCCAGATCTTCAGAGCAAACACTACTGCTCCTAGTTCGAGATCGTGGGTCGTGTAGTTAACCTCGTGTGTCTTCAACTGTCTCGAGGCGTAGGCGATGACCTTACCTCGCTACATCAGAACACATCCGAGTCCTTGGTTTGATGCATCGCAATAGACTACGAAGTCTTCTATTCCTTCTGGAAGGGATAGTATTGGTGCGGTGCACAAGGCTCGTTTGAGCGTTTGGAACGCTCTTTCTTGTTTCACTTCCCAGTCAAAGGCCACGCCTTTCTGGGTTAGGGTTGTAAGAGGCTTCGCTATTCGTGAGAAGTTCTGAATGAATCTGCAGTAGTAGCCAGCGAGACCCAGAAATTGTCGAATTTCTGTAGGCGTCTTCGGTGCTGACCAGTTCTCAATGGCTTTAATTTTGGATGGGTCCACGTGGATTCCCTCTTCGCTTACCACGTGTCCTAAGAATTCGACTCTTCGGATCCAAAATTCACATTTCGAGAACTTCGCATAAAGTTTCTCCTTTCGTAATGTCCCTAGAACTTGTCGCAGATGATCGCCATGTTCTTTCTTACTTCGGGAGTAGATCAGGATGTCGTCAATGAAAACGATGACGAACTGATCCAAGTAAGGTCGACATAGTCTATTCATCAGATCCATGAAGACTGCGGGCGCATTGGTCAATCCGAATGGCATCACCACGAACTCGTAGTGTCCGTAACGAGTTCGGAAGGCTGTCTTCGGTACATCCTCCTCTAGCACTCGTAACTGGTGATATCCGGATCTCAGATCAATTTTGGAAAAATAGCTCGCCCCTTGCAGTTGGTCGAATAGATCATCTATGCGAGGCAGAGGGTAACGATTCTTGACCGTCAGTTTGTTGAGTTCTCTGTAGTCAATACACATCCGGAAGGATCCGTCCTTCTTCTTAACGAACAAGACCGGTGCTCCCCAAGGTGAGAAACTTGGCCTTATAAAGCCCTTGCTGAGAAGTTCGTTAAGTTGACCAGAGAGTTCTTGCATCTCGGATGGTGCTAAACGGTAGGGCAACTTGGCTACTGGGGTAGCTCCTGGGACTAAGTCGATTCTGAACTCGACTTGTCGTTGCGGAGGCAACCCGGGTAGTTCTTCTGGGAAAATGTCGGGGAAGTCGCTCACCACTGGGAGGTTCTTTAGTTCTTTCGTTTCTAGGTTCGTGTCGACGACGTGAGCAAGGAATGCGTGGTATTCCTTACGCAGGTATTTCTGTGCTTGAATACTTGATATGATGCGAAGGCTTGCACCGGGTTTGTCGCCATAGACTATAAGAGTTTCGTTAGACGGAAGGTTTAGACGGACTGCTTTCTCGAAGCACATGATGTCGGCACGATGAAGGCTTAACCAGTCCATGCCAATGATGACGTCGAAACTTTTTATTGAGACTGGCATGAGGTCGATTGGAAATGAATGGTTATCTAGAGTTAGGGTACAACCTAAGTATATGCTACTCGTATTTTCAGTTTTTCCATTAGCCATTTCTACTGTGAATAGTTCTTTGAGTGCGTGCGGTGGTTGATTAAGCATGCGAGCAAATTTATGGTTTATGAAGCTTCGCTCCGCTCCACTATCGAACAGAATGCATGCATAGGAGTTATCGAGGAGGAACGTACCAGTTACTACTGTCGGGTCAGCAACTGCTTCCCCGTGGCCTATAGCCAGTACCCTCCCTGCTCCTCCAGCATTCCTCGCTTTGGGGCAGTCCCTCTTAAAGTGGCCTGCTTCGCCACATCCATAGCAGGTTGGGCTCGCGCCAGAGCCAGGGACTTGGTTGATAGGTTGTGCCGGGAACTTACAGAATCGGACGGTGTGTCCTTTCTTGTTGCAGTTAGAGCACTGCAATTCACGGCAGGGGCCGTTGTGGTGGTAGCTGCATTTGTTGCACTTGGGCGAACTTCCAGCATACCGACTCACCGGAGCAGTAGTAGCAGCAGTAGGGGTTACTGCGGCATGAATTGCCACCAATTGCTGCTTTTTGGCAGCCTGATGCTTCTTCCTTTCATCCCAGAATTTCCACTTAGTATCGGCGGGTTTGGAGGGTTCCGGGATGGCTAGGGTGGTTGTGGTTGCAGGGGTTTTGACTCCATGGTCAATGAGTCGTTGTGCCAATCGTTTGGCACTGTCGAAGGTAGCGGGGTTTGACGCTAGCACATTCCCCTGATACGGAGGCACTAGTCCTCATATGTACCTCTTGATCTTCTTCCCCTCGGTGGGAACCATATTGGGGCAGAGGGCCACCAGCTCGCTCAATCGGGCAGTATAAGCGACCACATTGGTGCCCTTCATTGACAGGTTCCAGAGTTCCTGCTCCAGTTTTTGGATCTCGCCCCTCGGGCAGTATTCCTCAGTCATGAGGTCTTTCATTGTTTCCCAGCCCATATCGTTGGCTACGACGAGAGTTAGGGCTTTGACGTGGCCATTCCACCACGTTAGGGCTTTACCCTCAAAGGTGCATGCGGCATATTTCACTTTGCACGCAGCAGGGCATGAACAGATCTCGAAGACTGATTCAGTCTTCTCGAACCATTGTGAGAGAGCAATGACTCCGCCGGTGCCATAGAAAGGCTTCGGCTTGCAGTTTGTAAAATCCTTGTAAGATCACTCCCTTGAGCGCACATGGATTTCGGTCAGAATAGATTCCACAGGGGTTCCACCTCTGCTGGCATCAGAAGAGTGATACTGAGCCATGGCAGTTGCCACTGCTGCAGCTAGGACAGCATTCAGGGCTACAGTATCGATGACCGGGGGCGGAGGAGGTGGTGGAGGTGCAGGATTATTCCTATTCCTGGGAGACTTGCGAGGAGGCATCCTTCAGCTATAAGTTTATAAAGATAAGAAAGATGGTAAGAATCAATTTGTAAGCAACGTGAGAGTGACACATGGACTAACTAACCATAGTCCAACAGTTGAAAGAGTGTTTGAAACCATAATAAGAAATATTAGTAGGAAAAACACAAGTGTATAGATTTTTCCTAGATAGATAGATCTCAAAAAAAATACTGGTATTACTGATGTAATAAGTTCAGGGAAAATCGACCTAACAGTAGGTCATACATCATACCATATAGAAAAGTTTGACAATTCCTAGATTTCAAATTTGAGTACGGAAGTTAGAAACATTTTACACACAAGTGCTACTTGGAGCACAGATGTTAAAGGCTATCCTTTAATTAAAAGACGGAGATGTACTAGACATTAACCAACGGCGATGGGAAATCCCGGCGAGTACTGCGGTCGGACACTTGACGAGACACCTCTTGAATGGGTCGATCCTGAGTCCTCTGACGAGCTCGAAGTTCCAATATTTCAGCTCGTGAGGCAGCCAACTGCTACTGCAGGGTTTTATTTGTCCTCCGGGTCCGTTCCATGTCTTCTCCAAGACGACGGATGCGGACTGTGTTGACACCTGAGTCGGCATCAATCTCTATGACCCGGTCGACGGCTGCTCCACCTTGCTTGACAATACGAGCTATTCTGCGGATAAGGACAGGCAGAGCTCGGTCAGTAGAGCCACCATCGCTGACGTTGTAAAAGGTTCGGTCCCCAAAGTATGGTAAGGGTTGACCCTGATCATTATTCCAGCGGTTCAGGTTGTTTGCCCACATGGGTGTAGGACCTGGAAACGCTGGTCGAGGGTTGTTGTTCGGGGCTTGACCTACGAGCGGTAGGTTGTTGACTTCAGGCTCGGAGTCGGATCCATCTGAAAAGCCTTCTGCGAGGTGATCATCCAAAGGGATTGGATGATCAACTTCGGGCTCTTCATCGATCCACCCGGCATTGCCTTCATTGGGAAAGTACGGGTCGCCATGATGGATATCTAGCCATCAAGATCTACGCGAGAATAGAGGTATAAGACTATAGTATACGTGTAACTAGTAGCGCAAAATACTCCTATAGTATTTTAAGTTTAAGTTCTATTGATCTTCTTGTGGTATTGTTGGTAAGTTTTTAGACTTGTTAACCTATCACAACCATTCTAAGGCATGTGCTAATCACTCCTAGGATCAACATAGTTGATCAGGCTATGCCATTCCCAGGACTGACCATACATCCCCGAGCTCACTTGTGATATTTAGCAATCGTAATACTTTTGTTCCTGTCATTGTGACACCTATTTTAGTATGAATGCAGACTAGTATACTTAGTTAAATATTTTATTATTTAAAGTATAGACTCTTGGTCAGAGTTTAATCCCTAATGGGTTTATAGTTTAGTATATCTTTTATGGGTTGATATACTCAATTCACTATAAACAATGCTCTGATACCAATCTGTCACACCCCAAAACCAAGAACGGCGGAAACGTTCTGGGGCGGAGGACGTCATGTAAGGTAATCACAACACAATAAATGTAAATAGGCAAACAACATCATCCATTGCATTAAATATATAAATTTAATACATGCGTGCTCTGTACAGTTTTAGACACCAAAAATATAACGTAAATCAAAATAATAAAATGATGAGTCTTGAGTACGCTCCATCATCTCAAAAGCTGGCATCGGTACCTGTCTACTGATGACCTGAGAATACAAGTTATTTTGAAAGAGTTTATCAGCATTAAGCTGGTGAGTTCATAAGTATTTTAGTGTCAATGTTCGTTGTCAAAAACGTTTGAACCTGTCTCAATGTATAAGTTTGTAAAAATGTAAGTAAATGTTTAAAAGTGTTTGCAAAAGTTTGAATCTCTCAGAAAATCCTATATTTTCTATAAAAGTAACCTTCTACCAAGGCTTAACTGTTTTGTAAACTCGTCTGTTGTAAAAGTGTGTAATTACCCAAGTATAACTATCATTTGATAAAATATAGTTTGTACATTAATGCTTAAGTGAGTTTATCACCAAAATATGTAATGGGTAAATCATTGTAGTACTGTAGCTTTGTATAATAAGAACTACTGTTGTACTAATTACTACTACCTTAAACCGGATTTATATTAAGGTATAATGTGATAATTGCACCATACTATCGACCGATAACAACGACATAAAGAACGGTCGTAATAACGGAATGACGTTTGGCACCCGCAGACCTGCAGGTCCGGCTGTAGCTAGCAACAAGGTGTAGGATAGTCAATCCAGTATAGATCTATACGCAAACTCAACGCTCTCCCTCCAAGAGAATTCTGGCTACAACTCAAGCCATGACATTTAAGGCATGCTCCGATACAGTGGATCACATTTGTTATCGTATTCTTGCATATGTGATGAAATGTTTCTTGTTCTAGTATAGTTGTATATGTTCTCGTAGTATAGTTGTATATATTCTCTTCCTAGTATAGACTAATGAATGAACTGACTCATTGATCTAGCAGTTGTAATAGTATGGTTCTGTGTTACCCCGATGGTAACTTGTTAACGGTGCGTCTAGTACGTATGGTTATGGAAGTACTTTTATGTCTATATATGTATATTTGATATATAATTAACATGGAAACGACCTTCGGATGGTCACCCAAAATCCCACCAGACCACATCCAAATCGAGGAAAAGGAAATAGGGTGGATGGCCTTCCTAATCCCTTTAAACATTATTTATACGTCTATACATATATGGGCATGCAATTTATAATA
Organism: Lactuca sativa; assembly: GCF_002870075.4. Taxonomy (NCBI): domain Eukaryota; kingdom Viridiplantae; phylum Streptophyta; class Magnoliopsida; order Asterales; family Asteraceae; genus Lactuca; species Lactuca sativa. The sequence continues at coordinate 27,357,538 of NC_056629.2, read as the reverse complement.
TAAAAACATAAATAAGTATTTATAAGACATTTGAAACATAAGTATTATTTTTAAAGAAAGATTGACTTGATGTCAATCTATAAAACAATTTGAAGGCGTAGATTTGATTAAAACAGATTAAGTATAAGGAACATTTGTTTAAATCACAGTTGCAGTGTAAATTCGAAAAGTAAATGGGTTTGGAAAACATTTAGAAGTAAAACAGTTTGATAGATAGTTTGAATAGTGATAAAATCACTATTTCCCTAGTTATTAATCACATGTGATTAGTGCAATCACATATGATTCAAACAATAACTATAAGTATTTAACTTGTATTCCCCCCCCCCCCCCTTGAAAGCATATAAAAGCATTTAGAATATTTAACAGGTTGATTAAGGGGTATGAAACTCACTTGATTGATTGAAGAAAGCGAGATGGAAAACCGGGCAGAGTTTCGTCTCGGAAAACGGATTTTTCTCGGGATTCTCGGGAATCTCGGGAGTAAAATCGACCCTCGGGACTTGAGCAAAAAGACTAGAGCTTCGGGTTATAACGGGCACGGAAAACGAGGCAAGGTTGTGAGAGAGAGGAGAGAAATGAGCAACATTTTTGGAAAGCCTCGCATCCTATTTATAGGAAGGCTGAACCGCCTCCGTACGCGGGGCGTACGCTCGTACGCAGCGCGTACGCGTACGTCATGCATGACCGAAGCCTCGACTGCCACGCGAAGGTGATAGATCTACGCGAAGGTGAGACCAAGATCTACAACTTTCGTTTAGATTCCGTTGGCAAATTCGGAAATTATTTTTATTATTTATTTATTAAAATGACATGATTAAGGAATTTCTTCAAAAATTCATAACTTCCTCATCCGAAGTCAGATTTGGACGTTCTTTTTATGTACGCAGACCTTGATATGATTCTTACTACTTTATTTAATCCGAATAAGATTTTAGGAAGGTTACATTTTGACCTAAATTTGATCGGTTTTATATTACATTGACTCGAAATATCGGGTCGTCACATCATCCCCCCGTTAGAAGGAATTTCGTCCCGAAATTAGAATTTTAAGCAAGTTAGAAATTACAAATAACTAAGCAAAAAGGTGAGGGTATTTCAGTTTCATCTGATCCTCACGTTCCCAAGTGAATTCCGGTCCTCGCTTGGCATTCCAGCGAACCTTCACGATAGGGATACGGCTTTGCTTTGTCTGCTTGACCTCACGGTCCATGATCTCTACAGGTTCTTCCACGAAGTTGAGGCTCTCGTTGATTTCGATCTCGTCGAGTGGGATTACAAGAGTCTCGTCGGATAGACACTTTTTCAAGTTAGATACGTGGAATGTAGAATGTACGTTACGAAGTGCGTCTGGTAGTTCGAGTTTGTAAGCTACGGGGCCGACTCTTGCAAGAATCTCGAAAGGCCCTATGTACCTCGGATTAAGCTTTCCACGCTTGCCGAAGCGTATCAAGCCCTTCCAGGGTGAGACTTTGAGGAGGACTCGGTCTCCCACCTGAAATTCCAAAGGTTTCCTTCGTTTATCAACGTAGCTCTTCTGTCGGTGTCTAGAGGCTTTCAATCGTTCACGGATCTGAACGATTTTCTCTGTTGTTTCCCGAATGATCTCCGGACCGGTGAGAGTACTGTCGGAAGTTTGCCCCCTGGCTAATTGGGTATCACCCACCTCAGCCCAGCACATAGGGGATCTGCACTTACGGCCGTAGAGAGCTTCAAATGGAGCAGCCTTGATGCTCGTGTGATAACTGTTATTATAGGAGAACTCGACAAGGGGTAAATGAGTATCCCATGCCTTCCCAAAGTCAATCACGCAGGCTCGCAACATATCTTCCAGAGTTTGGATGGTCCTCTCACTCTGTCCGTTGGTCTGAGGATGGTAGGCTGTGCTCATGTCCAGCCTTGTTCCTAGGGAATGCTGTAATGATTGCCAAAATCTTGAGGTGAACCTACTATCTCTATCGGAGATAATGGACATAGGTACACCATGTAGCCGTACGATTTCCCTAATGTATGTTCTCGTAAGTTTCTCCATCTTGTCGGTTTCTTTGATAGGCAGGAAGTGTGCAGACTTGGTCAATCTATCAACGATGAACCATGTGGTGTCAATTCCACCCGTTGTCTTGGGCAACTTGGTTATGAAATCCATAGTGATCCGCTCCCACTTCCATTCCGGGATCTCTGGTTGCTGCAATAAACCAGAGGGCTTCTGGTACTCGACCTTAACCTTTGCGCAAGTAAGGCATTTACTTACGAAGGTATCAATCTCTGCTTTCATATTAGGCCACCAGTATATAGCTTCTTAAGATCCAGATACATCTTATCTGAACCTGGGTGGACGGAATACCGAGTGTTGTGCGCCTCGGTCATGACCAAGTCTCGGAAACCACCATGTTTCGGTGTCCAGATCCGGTTCATGAAATATAAAGCTCCGTCACCCTTGGCTTCTAAATTCTTGTCCATTCCTCTAAGGGATTCACTTGACACATTTTCAGGTTTCATGGCCTCAAGTTGAGCCGCCTGAATTTGCTTAGTCAGGTGTGAATGGATGGTTATCGATAATGACTTGACTTTGCGACCAGAATATTCCTTCCGACTTAGGGCGTCTGCTACTACGTTGGCTTTACCCGGATGATAACGAATATCGCATTCGTAATCACTGAGTAGCTCGACCCACCGTCATTGTCTCATGTTGAGCTCCTTCTGATCGAAAATGTGTTGTAAACTCTTGTGGTCGGTAAAGATAGTGCTCTTCATTCCATACAAGTAATGTCTCCAGATCTTCAGAGCAAACACTACTGCTCCTAGTTCGAGATCGTGGGTCGTGTAGTTAACCTCGTGTGTCTTCAACTGTCTCGAGGCGTAGGCGATGACCTTACCTCGCTACATCAGAACACATCCGAGTCCTTGGTTTGATGCATCGCAATAGACTACGAAGTCTTCTATTCCTTCTGGAAGGGATAGTATTGGTGCGGTGCACAAGGCTCGTTTGAGCGTTTGGAACGCTCTTTCTTGTTTCACTTCCCAGTCAAAGGCCACGCCTTTCTGGGTTAGGGTTGTAAGAGGCTTCGCTATTCGTGAGAAGTTCTGAATGAATCTGCAGTAGTAGCCAGCGAGACCCAGAAATTGTCGAATTTCTGTAGGCGTCTTCGGTGCTGACCAGTTCTCAATGGCTTTAATTTTGGATGGGTCCACGTGGATTCCCTCTTCGCTTACCACGTGTCCTAAGAATTCGACTCTTCGGATCCAAAATTCACATTTCGAGAACTTCGCATAAAGTTTCTCCTTTCGTAATGTCCCTAGAACTTGTCGCAGATGATCGCCATGTTCTTTCTTACTTCGGGAGTAGATCAGGATGTCGTCAATGAAAACGATGACGAACTGATCCAAGTAAGGTCGACATAGTCTATTCATCAGATCCATGAAGACTGCGGGCGCATTGGTCAATCCGAATGGCATCACCACGAACTCGTAGTGTCCGTAACGAGTTCGGAAGGCTGTCTTCGGTACATCCTCCTCTAGCACTCGTAACTGGTGATATCCGGATCTCAGATCAATTTTGGAAAAATAGCTCGCCCCTTGCAGTTGGTCGAATAGATCATCTATGCGAGGCAGAGGGTAACGATTCTTGACCGTCAGTTTGTTGAGTTCTCTGTAGTCAATACACATCCGGAAGGATCCGTCCTTCTTCTTAACGAACAAGACCGGTGCTCCCCAAGGTGAGAAACTTGGCCTTATAAAGCCCTTGCTGAGAAGTTCGTTAAGTTGACCAGAGAGTTCTTGCATCTCGGCTGGTGCTAAACGGTAGGGCGACTTGGCTACTGGGGTAGCTCCTGGGACTAAGTCGATTCTGAACTCGACTTGTCGTTGCGGAGGCAACCCGGGTAGTTCTTCTGGGAAAATGTCGGGGAAGTCGCTCACCACTGGGAGGTTCTTTAGTTCTTTCGTTTCTAGGTTCGTGTCGACGACGTGAGCAAGGAATGCGTGGTATTCCTTACGCAGGTATTTCTGTGCTTGAATACTTGATATGATGCGAAGGCTTGCACCGGGTTTGTCGCCATAGACTATAAGAGTTTCGTTAGACGGAAGGTTTAGACGGACTGCTTTCTCGAAGCACATGATGTCGGCACGATGAAGGCTTAACCAGTCCATGCCAATGATGACGTCGAAACTTTTTATTGAGACTGGCATGAGGTCGATTGGAAATGAATGGTTATCTAGAGTTAGGGTACAACCTAAGTATATGCTACTCGTATTTTCAGTTTTTCCATTAGCCATTTCTACTGTGAATAGTTCTTTGAGTGCGTGCGGTGGTTGATTAAGCATGCGAGCAAATTTATGGTTTATGAAGCTTCGCTCCGCTCCACTATCGAACAGAATGCATGCATAGGAGTTATCGAGGAGGAACGTACCAGTTACTACTGTCGGGTCAGCAACTGCTTCCCCGTGGCCTATAGCCAGTACCCTCCCTGCTCCTCCAGCATTCCTCGCTTTGGGGCAGTCCCTCTTAAAGTGGCCTGCTTCGCCACATCCATAGCAGGTTGGGCTCGCGCCAGAGCCAGGGACTTGGTTGATAGGTTGTGCCGGGAACTTACAGAATCGGACGGTGTGTCCTTTCTTGTTGCAGTTAGAGCACTGCAATTCACGGCAGGGGCCGTTGTGGTGGTAGCTGCATTTGTTGCACTTGGGCGAACTTCCAGCATACCGACTCACCGGAGCAGTAGTAGCAGCAGTAGGGGTTACTGCGGCATGAATTGCCACCAATTGCTGCTTTTTGGCAGCCTGATGCTTCTTCCTTTCATCCCAGAATTTCCACTTAGTATCGGCGGGTTTGGAGGGTTCCGGGATGGCTAGGGTGGTTGTGGTTGCAGGGGTTTTGACTCCATGGTCAATGAGTCGTTGTGCCAATCGTTTGGCACTGTCGAAGGTAGCGGGGTTTGACGCTAGCACATTCCCCTGATACGGAGGCACTAGTCCTCATATGTACCTCTTGATCTTCTTCCCCTCGGTGGGAACCATATTGGGGCAGAGGGCCACCAGCTCGCTCAATCGGGCAGTATAAGCGACCACATTGGTGCCCTTCATTGACAGGTTCCAGAGTTCCTGCTCCAGTTTTTGGATCTCGCCCCTCGGGCAGTATTCCTCAGTCATGAGGTCTTTCATTGTTTCCCAGCCCATATCGTTGGCTACGACGAGAGTTAGGGCTTTGACGTGGCAATTCCACCACGTTAGGGCTTTACCCTCAAAGGTGCATGCGGCATATTTCACTTTGCACGCAGCAGGGCATGAACAGATCTCGAAGACTGATTCAGTCTTCTCGAACCATTGTGAGAGAGCAATGACTCCGCCGGTGCCATAGAAAGGCTTCGGCTTGCAGTTTGTAAAATCCTTGTAAGATCACTCCCTTGAGCGCACATGGATTTCGGTCGGAATAGATTCCACAGGGGTTCCACCTCTGCTGGCATCAGAAGAGTGATACTGAGCCATGGCAGTTGCCACTGCTGCAGCTAGGACAGCATTCAGGGCTACAGTATCGATGACCGGGGGCGGAGGAGGTGGTGGAGGTGCAGGATTATTCCTATTCCTGGGAGACTTGCGAGGAGGCATCCTTCAGCTATAAGTTTATAAAGATAAGAAAGATGGTAAGAATCAATTTGTAAGCAACGTGAGAGTGACACATGGACTAACTAACCATAGTCCAACAGTTGAAAGAGTGTTTGAAACCATAATAAGAAATATTAGTAGGAAAAACACAAGTGTATAGATTTTTCCTAGATAGATAGATCTCAAAAAAAATACTGGTATTACTGATGTAATAAGTTCAGGGAAAATCGACCTAACAGTAGGTCATACATCATACCATATAGAAAAGTTTGACAGTTCCTAGATTTCAAATTTGAGTACGGAAGTTAGAAACATTTTACACACAAGTGCTACTTGGAGCACAGATGTTAAAGGCTATCCTTTAATTAAAAGACGGAGATGTACTAGACATTAACCAACGGCGATGGGAAATCCCGGCGAGTACTGCGGTCGGACACTTGACGAGACACCTCTTGAATGGGTCGATCCTGAGTCCTCTGACGAGCTCGAAGTTCCAATATTTCAGCTCGTGAGGCAGCCAACTGCTACTGCAGGGTTTTATTTGTCCTCCGGGTCCGTTCCATGTCTTCTCCAAGACGACGGATGCGGACTGTGTTGACACCTGAGTCGGCATCAATCTCTATGACCCGGTCGACGGCTGCTCCACCTTGCTTGACAATACGAGCTATTCTGCGGATAAGGACAGGCAGAGCTCGGTCAGTAGAGCCACCATCGCTGACGTTGTAAAAGGTTCGGTCCCCAAAGTATGGTAAGGGTTGACCCTGATCATTACTCCAGCGGTTCAGGTTGTTTGCCCACATGGGTGTAGGACCTGGAAACGCTGGTCGAGGGTTGTTGTTCGGGGCTTGACCTACGAGCGGTAGGTTGTTGACTTCAGGCTCGGAGTCGGATCCATCTGAAAAGCCTTCTGCGAGGTGATCATCCAAAGGGATTGGATGATCAACTTCGGGCTCTTCATCGATCCACCCGGCATTGCCTTCATTGGGAAAGTACGGGTCGCCATGATGGATATCTAGCCATCAAGATCTACGCGAGAATAGAGGTATAAGACTATAGTATACGTGTAACTAGTAGCGCAAAATACTCCTATAGTATTTTAAGTTTAAGTTCTATTGATCTTCTTGTGGTATTGTTGGTAAGTTTTTAGACTTGTTAACCTATCACAACCATTCTAAGGCATGTGCTAATCACTCCTAGGATCAACATAGTTGATCAGGCTATGCCATTCCCAGGACTGACCATACATCCCCGAGCTCACTTGTGATATTTAGCAATCGTAATACTTTTGTTCCTGTCATTGTGACACCTATTTTAGTATGAATGCAGACTAGTATACTTAGTTAAATATTTTATTATTTAAAGTATAGACTCTTGGTCAGAGTTTAATCCCTAATGGGTTTATAGTTTAGTATATCTTTTATGGGTTGATATACTCAATTCACTATAAACAATGCTCTGATACCAATCTGTCACACCCCAAAACCAAGAACGGCGGAAACGTTCTGGGGCGGAGGACGTCATGTAAGGTAATCACAACACAATAAATGTAAATAGGCAAACAACATCATCCATTGCATTAAATATATAAATTTAATACATGCGTGCTCTGTACAGTTTTAGACACCAAAAATATAACGTAAATCAAAATAATAAAATGATGAGTCTTGAGTACGCTCCATCATCTCAAAAGCTGGCATCGGTACCTGTCTACTGATGACCTGAGAATACAAGTTATTTTGAAAGAGTTTATCAGCATTAAGCTGGTGAGTTCATAAGTATTTTAGTGTCAATGTTCGTTGTCAAAAACGTTTGAACCTGTCTCAATGTATAAGTTTGTAAAAATGTAAGTAAATGTTTAAAAGTGTTTGCAAAAGTTTGAATCTCTCAGAAAATCCTATATTTTCTATAAAAGTAACCTTCTACCAAGGCTTAACTGTTTTGTAAACTCGTCTGTTGTAAAAGTGTGTAATTACCCAAGTATAACTATCATTTGATAAAATATAGTTTGTACATTAATGCTTAAGTGAGTTTATCACCAAAATATGTAATGGGTAAATCATTGTAGTACTGTAGCTTTGTATAATAAGAACTACTGTTGTACTAATTACTACTACCTTAAACCGGATTTATATTAAGGTATAATGTGATAATTGCACCATACTATCGACCGATAACAACGACATAAAGAACGGTCGTAATAACGGAATGACGTTTGGCACCCGCAGACCTGCAGGTCCGGCTGTAGCTAGCAACAAGGTGTAGGATAGTCAATCCAGTATAGATCTATACGCAAACTCAACGCTCTCCCTCCAAGAGAATTCTGGCTACAACTCGGGCCATGACATTTAAGGCATGCTCCGATACAGTGGATCACGTTTGTTATCGTATTCTTGCATATGTGATGAAATGTTTCTTGTTCTAGTATAGTTGTATATGTTCTCGTAGTATAGTTGTATATATTCTCTTCCTAGTATAGACTAATGAATGAACTGACTCATTGATCTAGCAGTTGTAATAGTATGGTTCTGTGTTACCCCGATGGTAACTTGTTAACGGTGCGTCTAGTACGTATGGTTATGGAAGTACTTTTATGTCTATATATGTATATTTGATATATAATTAACATGGAAACGACCTTCGGATGGTCACCCAAAATCCCACCAGACCACATCCAAATCGAGGAAAAGGAAATAGGGTGGATGGCCTTCCTAATCCCTTTAAACATTATTTATACGTCTATACATATATGGGCATGCAATTTATAATATAAAAACATAAATAAGTATTTATAAGACATTTGAAACATAAGTATTATTTTTAAAGAAAGATTGACTTGATGTCAATCTATAAAACAATTTGAAGGCGTAGATTTGATTAAAACAGATTAAGTATAAGGAACATTTGTTTAAATCACAGTTGCAGTGTAAATTCGAAAAGTAAATGGGTTTGGAAAACATTTAGAAGTAAAACAGTTTGATAGATAGTTTGAATAGTGATAAAATCACTATTTCCCCAGTTATTAATCACATGTGATTAGTGCAATCACATATGATTCAAACAATAACTATAAGTATTTAACTTGTATTCCCCCCCCCCCCTTGAAAGCATATAAAAGCATTTAGAATATTTAACAGGTTGATTAAGGGGTATGAAACTCACTTGATTGATTGAAGAAAGCGAGATGGAAAACCGGGCAGAGTTTCGTCTCGGAAAACGGATTTTTCTCGGGATTCTCGGGAATCTCGGGAGTAAAATCGACCCTCGGGACTTGAGCAAAAAGACTAGAGCTTCGGGTTATAACGGGCACGGAAAACGAGGCAAGGTTGTGAGAGAGAGGAGAGAAATGAGCAACATTTTTGGAAAGCCTCGCATCCTATTTATAGGAAGGCTGAACCGCCTCCGTACGCGGGGCGTACGCTCGTACGCAGCGCGTACGCGTACGTCATGCATGACCGAAGCCTCGACTGCCACGCGAAGGTGATAGATCTACGCGAAGGTGAGACCAAGATCTACAACTTTCGTTTAGATTCCGTTGGCAAATTCGGAAATTATTTTTATTATTTATTTATTAAAATGACATGATTAAGGAATTTCTTCAAAAATTCATAACTTCCTCATCCGAAGTCAGATTTGGACGTTCTTTTTATGTACGCAGACCTTGATATGATTCTTACTACTTTATTTAATCCGAATAAGATTTTAGGAAGGTTACATTTTGACCTAAATTTGATCGGTTTTATATTACATTGACTCGAAATATCGGGTCGTCACATCATCCCCCCGTTAGAAGGAATTTCGTCCCGAAATTAGAATTTTAAGCAAGTTAGAAATTACAAATAACTAAGCAAAAAGGTGAGGGTATTTCAGTTTCATCTGATCCTCACGTTCCCAAGTGAATTCCGGTCCTCGCTTGGCATTCCAGCGAACCTTCACGATAGGGATACAGCTTTGCTTTGTCTGCTTGACCTCACGGTCCATGATCTCTACAGGTTCTTCCACGAAGTTGAGGCTCTCGTTGATTTCGATCTCGTCGAGTGGGATTACAAGAGTCTCGTCGGATAGACACTTTTTCAAGTTAGATACGTGGAATGTAGAATGTACGTTACGAAGTGCGTCTGGTAGTTCGAGTTTGTAAGCTACGGGGCCGACTCTTGCAAGAATCTCGAAAGGCCCTATGTACCTCGGATTAAGCTTTCCACGCTTGCCGAAGCGTATCAAGCCCTTCCAGGGTGAGACTTTGAGGAGGACTCGGTCTCCCACCTGAAATTCCAAAGGTTTCCTTCGTTTATCAACGTAGCTCTTCTGTCGGTGTCTAGAGGCTTTCAATCGTTCACGGATCTGAACGATTTTCTCTGTTGTTTCCCGAATGATCTCCGGACCGGTGAGAGTACTGTCGGAAGTTTGCCCCCTGGCTAATTGGGTATCACCCACCTCAGCCCAGCACATAGGGGATCTGCACTTACGGCCGTAGAGAGCTTCAAATGGAGCAGCCTTGATGCTCGTGTGATAACTGTTATTATAGGAGAACTCGACAAGGGGTAAATGAGTATCCCATGCCTTCCCAAAGTCAATCACGCAGGCTCGCAACATATCTTCCAGAGTTTGGATGGTCCTCTCACTCTGTCCGTTGGTCTGAGGATGGTAGGCTGTGCTCATGTCCAGCCTTGTTCCTAGGGAATGCTGTAATGATTGCCAAAATCTTGAGGTGAACCTACTATCTCTATCGGAGATAATGGACATAGGTACACCATGTAGCCGTACGATTTCCCTAATGTATGTTCTCGTAAGTTTCTCCATCTTGTCGGTTTCTTTGATAGGCAGGAAGTGTGCAGACTTGGTCAATCTATCAACGATGAACCATGTGGTGTCAATTCCACCCGTTGTCTTGGGCAACTTGGTTATGAAATCCATAGTGATCCGCTCCCACTTCCATTCCGGGATCTCTGGTTGCTGCAATAAACCAGAGGGCTTCTGGTACTCGACCTTAACCTTTGCGCAAGTAAGGCATTTACTTACGAAGGTATCAATCTCTGCTTTCATATTAGGCCACCAGTATATAGCTTCTTAAGATCCAGATACATCTTATCTGAACCTGGGTGGACGGAATACCGAGTGTTGTGCGCCTCGGTCATGACCAAGTCTCGGAAACCACCATGTTTCGGTGTCCAGATCCGGTTCATGAAATATAAAGCTCCGTCACCCTTGGCTTCTAAATTCTTGTCCATTCCTCTAAGGGATTCACTTGACACATTTTCAGGTTTCATGGCCTCAAGTTGAGCCGCCTGAATTTGCTTAGTCAGGTGTGAATGGATGGTTATCGATAATGACTTGACTTTGCGACCAGAATATTCCTTCCGACTTAGGGCGTCTGCTACTACGTTGGCTTTACCCGGATGATAACGAATATCGCATTCGTAATCACTGAGTAGCTCGACCCACCGTCATTGTCTCATGTTGAGCTCCTTCTGATCGAAAATGTGTTGTAAACTCTTGTGGTCGGTAAAGATAGTGCTCTTCATTCCATACAAGTAATGTCTCCAGATCTTCAGAGCAAACACTACTGCTCCTAGTTCGAGATCGTGGGTCGTGTAGTTAACCTCGTGTGTCTTCAACTGTCTCGAGGCGTAGGCGATGACCTTACCTCGCTACATCAGAACACATCCGAGTCCTTGGTTTGATGCATCGCAATAGACTACGAAGTCTTCTATTCCTTCTGGAAGGGATAGTATTGGTGCGGTGCACAAGGCTCGTTTGAGCGTTTGGAACGCTCTTTCTTGTTTCACTTCCCAGTCAAAGGCCACGCCTTTCTGGGTTAGGGTTGTAAGAGGCTTCGCTATTCGTGAGAAGTTCTGAATGAATCTGCGGTAGTAGCCAGCGAGACCCAGAAATTGTCGAATTTCTGTAGGCGTCTTCGGTGCTGACCAGTTCTCAATGGCTTTAATTTTGGATGGGTCCACGTGGATTCCCTCTTCGCTTACCACGTGTCCTAAGAATTCGACTCTTCGGATCCAAAATTCACATTTCGAGAACTTCGCATAAAGTTTCTCCTTTCGTAATGTCCCTAGAACTTGTCGCAGATGATCGCCATGTTCTTTCTTACTTCGGGAGTAGATCAGGATGTCGTCAATGAAAACGATGACGAACTGATCCAAGTAAGGTCGACATAGTCTATTCATCAGATCCATGAAGACTGCGGGCGCATTGGTCAATCCGAATGGCATCACCACGAACTCGTAGTGTCCGTAACGAGTTCGGAAGGCTGTCTTCGGTACATCCTCCTCTAGCACTCGTAACTGGTGATATCCGGATCTCAGATCAATTTTGGAAAAATAGCTCGCCCCTTGCAGTTGGTCGAATAGATCATCTATGCGAGGCAGAGGGTAACGATTCTTGACCGTCAGTTTGTTGAGTTCTCTGTAGTCAATACACATCCGGAAGGATCCGTCCTTCTTCTTAACGAACAAGACCGGTGCTCCCCAAGGTGAGAAACTTGGCCTTATAAAGCCCTTGCTGAGAAGTTCGTTAAGTTGACCAGAGAGTTCTTGCATCTCGGCTGGTGCTAAACGGTAGGGCGACTTGGCTACTGGGGTAGCTCCTGGGACTAAGTCGATTCTGAACTCGACTTGTCGTTGCGGAGGCAACCCGGGTAGTTCTTCTGGGAAAATGTCGGGGAAGTCGCTCACCACTGGGAGGTTCTTTAGTTCTTTCGTTTCTAGGTTCGTGTCGACGACGTGAGCAAGGAATGCGTGGTATTCCTTACGCAGGTATTTCTGTGCTTGAATACTTGATATGATGCGAAGGCTTGCACCGGGTTTGTCGCCATAGACTATAAGAGTTTCGTTAGACGGAAGGTTTAGACGGACTGCTTTCTCGAAGCACATGATGTCGGCACGATGAAGGCTTAACCAGTCCATGCCAATGATGACGTCGAAACTTTTTATTGAGACTGGCATGAGGTCGATTGGAAATGAATGGTTATCTAGAGTTAGGGTACAACCTAAGTATATGCTACTCGTATTTTCAGTTTTTCCATTAGCCATTTCTACTGTGAATAGTTCTTTGAGTGCGTGCGGTGGTTGATTAAGCATGCGAGCAAATTTATGGTTTATGAAGCTTCGCTCCGCTCCACTATCGAACAGAATGCATGCATAGGAGTTATCGAGGAGGAACGTACCAGTTACTACTGTCGGGTCAGCAACTGCTTCCCCGTGGCCTATAGCCAGTACCCTCCCTGCTCCTCCAGCATTCCTCGCTTTGGGGCAGTCCCTCTTAAAGTGGCCTGCTTCGCCACATCCATAGCAGGTTGGGCTCGCGCCAGAGCCAGGGACTTGGTTGATAGGTTGTGCCGGGAACTTACAGAATCGGACGGTGTGTCCTTTCTTGTTGCAGTTAGAGCACTGCAATTCACGGCAGGGGCCGTTGTGGTGGTAGCTGCATTTGTTGCACTTGGGCGAACTTCCAGCATACCGACTCACCGGAGCAGTAGTAGCAGCAGTAGGGGTTACTGCGGCATGAATTGCCACCAATTGCTGCTTTTTGGCAGCCTGATGCTTCTTCCTTTCATCCCAGAATTTCCACTTAGTATCGGCGGGTTTGGAGGGTTCCGGGATGGCTAGGGTGGTTGTGGTTGCAGGGGTTTTGACTCCATGGTCAATGAGTCGTTGTGCCAATCGTTTGGCACTGTCGAAGGTAGCGGGGTTTGACGCTAGCACATTCCCCTGATACGGAGGCACTAGTCCTCATATGTACCTCTTGATCTTCTTCCCCTCGGTGGGAACCATATTGGGGCAGAGGGCCACCAGCTCGCTCAATCGGGCAGTATAAGCGACCACATTGGTGCCCTTCATTGACAGGTTCCAGAGTTCCTGCTCCAGTTTTTGGATCTCGCCCCTCGGGCAGTATTCCTCAGTCATGAGGTCTTTCATTGTTTCCCAGCCCATATCGTTGGCTACGACGAGAGTTAGGGCTTTGACGTGGCCATTCCACCACGTTAGGGCTTTACCCTCAAAGGTGCATGCGGCATATTTCACTTTGCACGCAGCAGGGCATGAACAGATCTCGAAGACTGATTCAGTCTTCTCGAACCATTGTGAGAGAGCAATGACTCCGCCGGTGCCATAGAAAGGCTTCGGCTTGCAGTTTGTAAAATCCTTGTAAGATCACTCCCTTGAGCGCACATGGATTTCGGTCAGAATAGATTCCACAGGGGTTCCACCTCTGCTGGCATCAGAAGAGTGATACTGAGCCATGGCAGTTGCCACTGCTGCAGCTAGGACAGCATTCAGGGCTACAGTATCGATGACCGGGGGCGGAGGAGGTGGTGGAGGTGCAGGATTATTCCTATTCCTGGGAGACTTGCGAGGAGGCATCCTTCAGCTATAAGTTTATAAAGATAAGAAAGATGGTAAGAATCAATTTGTAAGCAACGTGAGAGTGACACATGGACTAACTAACCATAGTCCAACAGTTGAAAGAGTGTTTGAAACCATAATAAGAAATATTAGTAGGAAAAACACAAGTGTATAGATTTTTCCTAGATAGATAGATCTCAAAAAAAATACTGGTATTACTGATGTAATAAGTTCAGGGAAAATCGACCTAACAGTAGGTCATACATCATACCATATAGAAAAGTTTGACAATTCCTAGATTTCAAATTTGAGTACGGAAGTTAGAAACATTTTACACACAAGTGCTACTTGGAGCACAGATGTTAAAGGCTATCCTTTAATTAAAAGACGGAGATGTACTAGACATTAACCAACGGCGATGGGAAATCCCGGCGAGTACTGCGGTCGGACACTTGACGAGACACCTCTTGAATGGGTCGATCCTGAGTCCTCTGACGAGCTCGAAGTTCCAATATTTCAGCTCGTGAGGCAGCCAACTGCTACTGCAGGGTTTTATTTGTCCTCCGGGTCCGTTCCATGTCTTCTCCAAGACGACGGATGCGGACTGTGTTGACACCTGAGTCGGCATCAATCTCTATGACCCGGTCGACGGCTGCTCCACCTTGCTTGACAATACGAGCTATTCTGCGGATAAGGACAGGCAGAGCTCGGTCAGTAGAGCCACCATCGCTGACGTTGTAAAAGGTTCGGTCCCCAAAGTATGGTAAGGGTTGACCCTGATCATTATTCCAGCGGTTCAGGTTGTTTGCCCACATGGGTGTAGGACCTGGAAACGCTGGTCGAGGGTTGTTGTTCGGGGCTTGACCTACGAGCGGTAGGTTGTTGACTTCAGGCTCGGAGTCGGATCCATCTGAAAAGCCTTCTGCGAGGTGATCATCCAAAGGGATTGGATGATCAACTTCGGGCTCTTCATCGATCCACCCGGCATTGCCTTCATTGGGAAAGTACGGGTCGCCATGATGGATATCTAGCCATCAAGATCTACGCGAGAATAGAGGTATAAGACTATAGTATACGTGTAACTAGTAGCGCAAAATACTCCTATAGTATTTTAAGTTTAAGTTCTATTGATCTTCTTGTGGTATTGTTGGTAAGTTTTTAGACTTGTTAACCTATCACAACCATTCTAAGGCATGTGCTAATCACTCCTAGGATCAACATAGTTGATCAGGCTATGCCATTCCCAGGACTGACCATACATCCCCGAGCTCACTTGTGATATTTAGCAATCGTAATACTTTTGTTCCTGTCATTGTGACACCTATTTTAGTATGAATGCAGACTAGTATACTTAGTTAAATATTTTATTATTTAAAGTATAGACTCTTGGTCAGAGTTTAATCCCTAATGGGTTTATAGTTTAGTATATCTTTTATGGGTTGATATACTCAATTCACTATAAACAATGCTCTGATACCAATCTGTCACACCCCAAAACCAAGAACGGCGGAAACGTTCTGGGGCGGAGGACGTCATGTAAGGTAATCACAACACAATAAATGTAAATAGGCAAACAACATCATCCATTGCATTAAATATATAAATTTAATACATGCGTGCTCTGTACAGTTTTAGACACCAAAAATATAACGTAAATCAAAATAATAAAATGATGAGTCTTGAGTACGCTCCATCATCTCAAAAGCTGGCATCGGTACCTGTCTACTGATGACCTGAGAATACAAGTTATTTTGAAAGAGTTTATCAGCATTAAGCTGGTGAGTTCATAAGTATTTTAGTGTCAATGTTCGTTGTCAAAAACGTTTGAACCTGTCTCAATGTATAAGTTTGTAAAAATGTAAGTAAATGTTTAAAAGTGTTTGCAAAAGTTTGAATCTCTCAGAAAATCCTATATTTTCTATAAAAGTAACCTTCTACCAAGGCTTAACTGTTTTGTAAACTCGTCTGTTGTAAAAGTGTGTAATTACCCAAGTATAACTATCATTTGATAAAATATAGTTTGTACATTAATGCTTAAGTGAGTTTATCACCAAAATATGTAATGGGTAAATCATTGTAGTACTGTAGCTTTGTATAATAAGAACTACTGTTGTACTAATTACTACTACCTTAAACCGGATTTATATTAAGGTATAATGTGATAATTGCACCATACTATCGACCGATAACAACGACATAAAGAACGGTCGTAATAACGGAATGACGTTTGGCACCCGCAGACCTGCAGGTCCGGCTGTAGCTAGCAACAAGGTGTAGGATAGTCAATCCAGTATAGATCTATACGCAAACTCAACGCTCTCCCTCCAAGAGAATTCTGGCTACAACTCGGGCCATGACATTTAAGGCATGCTCCGATACAGTGGATCACATTTGTTATCGTATTCTTGCATATGTGATGAAATGTTTCTTGTTCTAGTATAGTTGTATATGTTCTCGTAGTATAGTTGTATATATTCTCTTCCTAGTATAGACTAATGAATGAACTGACTCATTGATCTAGCAGTTGTAATAGTATGGTTCTGTGTTACCCCGATGGTAACTTGTTAACGGTGCGTCTAGTACGTATGGTTATGGAAGTACTTTTATGTCTATATATGTATATTTGATATATAATTAACATGGAAACGACCTTCGGATGGTCACCCAAAATCCCACCAGACCACATCCAAATCGAGGAAAAGGAAATAGGGTGGATGGCCTTCCTAATCCCTTTAAACATTATTTATACGTCTATACATATATGGGCATGCAATTTATAATATAAAAACATAAATAAGTATTTATAAGACATTTGAAACATAAGTATTATTTTTAAAGAAAGATTGACTTGATGTCAATCTATAAAACAATTTGAAGGCGTAGATTTGATTAAAACAGATTAAGTATAAGGAACATTTGTTTAAATCACAGTTGCAGTGTAAATTCGAAAAGTAAATGGGTTTGGAAAACATTTAGAAGTAAAACAGTTTGATAGATAGTTTGAATAGTGATAAAATCACTATTTCCCTAGTTATTAATCACATGTGATTAGTGCAATCACATATGATTCAAACAATAACTATAAGTATTTAACTTGTATTCCCCCCCCCCCTTGAAAGCATATAAAAGCATTTAGAATATTTAACAGGTTGATTAAGGGGTATGAAACTCACTTGATTGATTGAAGAAAGCGAGATGGAAAACCGGGCAGAGTTTCGTCTCGGAAAACGGATTTTTCTCGGGATTCTCGGGAATCTCGGGAGTAAAATCGACCCTCGGGACTTGAGCAAAAAGACTAGAGCTTCGGGTTATAACGGGCACGGAAAACGAGGCAAGGTTGTGAGAGAGAGGAGAGAAATGAGCAACATTTTTGGAAAGCCTCGCATCCTATTTATAGGAAGGCTGAACCGCCTCCGTACGCGGGGCGTACGCTCGTACGCAGCGCGTACGCGTACGTCATGCATGACCGAAGCCTCGACTGCCACGCGAAGGTGATAGATCTACGCGAAGGTGAGACCAAGATCTACAACTTTCGTTTAGATTCCGTTGGCAAATTCGGAAATTATTTTTATTATTTATTTATTAAAATGACATGATTAAGGAATTTCTTCAAAAATTCATAACTTCCTCATCCGAAGTCAGATTTGGACGTTCTTTTTATGTACGCAGACCTTGATATGATTCTTACTACTTTATTTAATCCGAATAAGATTTTAGGAAGGTTACATTTTGACCTAAATTTGATCGGTTTTATATTACATTGACTCGAAATATCGGGTCGTCACATCATCCCCCCGTTAGAAGGAATTTCGTCCCGAAATTAGAATTTTAAGCAAGTTAGAAATTACAAATAACTAAGCAAAAAGGTGAGGGTATTTCAGTTTCATCTGATCCTCACGTTCCCAAGTGAATTCCGGTCCTCGCTTGGCGTTCCAGTGAACCTTCACAATAGGGATACGGCTTTGCTTTGTCTGCTTCACCTCACGGTCCATGATCTCTACAGGTTCTTCCATGAAGTTGAGGCTCTCGTTGATTTCGATCTCGTCGAGTGGGATTACAAGAGTCTCGTCGGATAGACACTTTTTCAAGTTAGATACGTGGAATGTAGAATGTACGTTACGAAGTGCGTCTGGTAGTTCGAGTTTGTAAGCTACGGGGCCGACTCTTGCAAGAATCTCGAAAGGCCCTATGTACCTCGGATTAAGCTTTCCACGCTTGCCGAAGCGTATCAAGCCCTTCCAGGGTGAGACTTTGAGGAGGACTCGGTCTCCCACCTGAAATTCCAAAGGTTTCCTTCGTTTATCAGCGTAGCTCTTCTGTCGGTCTCTAGAGGCTTTCAATCGTTCACGGATCTGAACGATTTTCTCTGTTGTTTCCCGAATGATCTCCGGACCGGTGAGAGTACTGTCGGAAGTTTGCCCCCTGGCTAATTGGGTATCACCCACCTCAGCCCAGCACATAGGGGATCTGCACTTACGGCCATAGAGAGCTTCAAATGGAGCAGCCTTGATGCTCGTGTGATAACTGTTATTATAGGAGAACTCGACAAGGGGTAAATGAGTATCCCATGCCTTCCCAAAGTCAATCACGCAGGCTCGCAACATATCTTCCAGAGTTTGGATGGTCCTCTCACTCTGTCCGTTGGTCTGAGGATGGTAGGCTGTGCTCATGTCCAGCCTTGTTCCTAGGGAATGCTGTAATGATTGCCAAAATCTTGAGGTGAACCTACTATCTCTATCGGAGATAATGGACATAGGTACACCATGTAGCCGTACGATTTCCCTAATGTATGTTCTCGTAAGTTTCTCCATCTTGTCGGTTTCTTTGATAGGCAGGAAGTGTGCAGACTTGGTCAATCTATCAACGATGAACCATGTGGTGTCAATTCCACCCGTTGTCTTGGGCAACTTGGTTATGAAATCCATAGTGATCCGCTCCCACTTCCATTCCGGGATCTCTGGTTGCTGCAATAAACCAGAGGGCTTCTGGTACTCGACCTTAACCTTTGCGCAAGTAAGGCATTTACTTACGAAGGTATCAATCTCTGCTTTCATATTAGGCCACCAGTATATAGCTTCTTAAGATCCAGATACATCTTATCTGAACCTGGGTGGACGGAATACCGAGTGTTGTGCGCCTCGGTCATGACCAAGTCTCGGAAACCACCATGTTTCGGTGTCCAGATCCGGTTCATGAAATATAAAGCTCCGTCACCCTTGGCTTCTAAATTCTTGTCCATTCCTCTAAGGGATTCACTTGACACATTTTCAGGTTTCATGGCCTCAAGTTGAGCCGCCTGAATTTGCTTAGTCAGGTGTGAATGGATGGTTATCGATAATGACTTGACTTTGCGACCAGAATATTCCTTCCGACTTAGGGCGTCTGCTACTACGTTGGCTTTACCCGGATGATAACGAATATCGCATTCGTAATCACTGAGTAGCTCGACCCACCGTCATTGTCTCATGTTGAGCTCCTTCTGATCGAAAATGTGTTGTAAACTCTTGTGGTCGGTAAAGATAGTGCTCTTCATTCCATACAAGTAATGTCTCCAGATCTTCAGAGCAAACACTACTGCTCCTAGTTCGAGATCGTGGGTCGTGTAGTTAACCTCGTGTGTCTTCAACTGTCTCGAGGCGTAGGCGATGACCTTACCTCGCTACATCAGAACACATCCGAGTCCTTGGTTTGATGCATCGCAATAGACTACGAAGTCTTCTATTCCTTCTGGAAGGGATAGTATTGGTGCGGTGCACAAGGCTCGTTTGAGCGTTTGGAACGCTCTTTCTTGTTTCACTTCCCAGTCAAAGGCCACGCCTTTCTGGGTTAGGGTTGTAAGAGGCTTCGCTATTCGTGAGAAGTTCTGAATGAATCTGCGGTAGTAGCCAGCGAGACCCAGAAATTGTCGAATTTCTGTAGGCGTCTTCGGTGCTGACCAGTTCTCAATGGCTTTAATTTTGGATGGGTCCACGTGGATTCCCTCTTCGCTTACCACGTGTCCTAAGAATTCGACTCTTCGGATCCAAAATTCACATTTCGAGAACTTCGCATAAAGTTTCTCCTTTCGTAATGTCCCTAGAACTTGTCGCAGATGATCGCCATGTTCTTTCTTACTTCGGGAGTAGATCAGGATGTCGTCAATGAAAACGATGACGAACTGATCCAAGTAAGGTCGACATAGTCTATTCATCAGATCCATGAAGACTGCGGGCGCATTGGTCAATCCGAATGGCATCACCACGAACTCGTAGTGTCCGTAACGAGTTCGGAAGGCTGTCTTCGGTACATCCTCCTCTAGCACTCGTAACTGGTGATATCCGGATCTCAGATCAATTTTGGAAAAATAGCTCGCCCCTTGCAGTTGGTCGAATAGATCATCTATGCGAGGCAGAGGGTAACGATTCTTGACCGTCAGTTTGTTGAGTTCTCTGTAGTCAATACACATCCGGAAGGATCCGTCCTTCTTCTTAACGAACAAGACCGGTGCTCCCCAAGGTGAGAAACTTGGCCTTATAAAGCCCTTGCTGAGAAGTTCGTTAAGTTGACCAGAGAGTTCTTGCATCTCGGCTGGTGCTAAACGGTAGGGCGACTTGGCTACTGGGGTAGCTCCTGGGACTAAGTCGATTCTGAACTCGACTTGTCGTTGCGGAGGCAACCCGGGTAGTTCTTCTGGGAAAATGTCGGGGAAGTCGCTCACCACTGGGAGGTTCTTTAGTTCTTTCGTTTCTAGGTTCGTGTCGACGACGTGAGCAAGGAATGCGTGGTATTCCTTACGCAGGTATTTCTGTGCTTGAATACTTGATATGATGCGAAGGCTTGCACCGGGTTTGTCGCCATAGACTATAAGAGTTTCGTTAGACGGAAGGTTTAGACGGACTGCTTTCTCGAAGCACATGATGTCGGCACGATGAAGGCTTAACCAGTCCATGCCAATGATGACGTCGAAACTTTTTATTGAGACTGGCATGAGGTCGATTGGAAATGAATGGTTATCTAGAGTTAGGGTACAACCTAAGTATATGCTACTCGTATTTTCAGTTTTTCCATTAGCCATTTCTACTGTGAATAGTTCTTTGAGTGCGTGCGGTGGTTGATTAAGCATGCGAGCAAATTTATGGTTTATGAAGCTTCGCTCCGCTCCACTATCGAACAGAATGCATGCATAGGAGTTATCGAGGAGGAACGTACCAGTTACTACTGTCGGGTCAGCAACTGCTTCCCCGTGGCCTATAGCCAGTACCCTCCCTGCTCCTCCAGCATTCCTCGCTTTGGGGCAGTCCCTCTTAAAGTGGCCTGCTTCGCCACATCCATAGCAGGTTGGGCTCGCGCCAGAGCCAGGGACTTGGTTGATAGGTTGTGCCGGGAACTTACAGAATCGGACGGTGTGTCCTTTCTTGTTGCAGTTAGAGCACTGCAATTCACGGCAGGGGCCGTTGTGGTGGTAGCTGCATTTGTTGCACTTGGGCGAACTTCCAGCATACCGACTCACCGGAGCAGTAGTAGCAGCAGTAGGGGTTACTGCGGCATGAATTGCCACCAATTGCTGCTTTTTGGCAGCCTGATGCTTCTTCCTTTCATCCCAGAATTTCCACTTAGTATCGGCGGGTTTGGAGGGTTCCGGGATGGCTAGGGTGGTTGTGGTTGCAGGGGTTTTGACTCCATGGTCAATGAGTCGTTGTGCCAATCGTTTGGCACTGTCGAAGGTAGCGGGGTTTGACGCTAGCACATTCCCCTGATACGGAGGCACTAGTCCTCATATGTACCTCTTGATCTTCTTCCCCTCGGTGGGAACCATATTGGGGCAGAGGGCCACCAGCTCGCTCAATCGGGCAGTATAAGCGACCACATTGGTGCCCTTCATTGACAGGTTCCAGAGTTCCTGCTCCAGTTTTTGGATCTCGCCCCTCGGGCAGTATTCCTCAGTCATGAGGTCTTTCATTGTTTCCCAGCCCATATCGTTGGCTACGACGAGAGTTAGGGCTTTGACGTGGCCATTCCACCACGTTAGGGCTTTACCCTCAAAGGTGCATGCGACATATTTCACTTTGCACGCAGCAGGGCATGAACAGATCTCGAAGACTGATTCAGTCTTCTCGAACCATTGTGAGAGAGCAATGACTCCGCCGGTGCCATAGAAAGGCTTCGGCTTGCAGTTTGTAAAATCCTTGTAAGATCACTCCCTTGAGCGCACATGGATTTCGGTCGGAATAGATTCCACAGGGGTTCCACCTCTGCTGGCATCAGAAGAGTGATACTGAGCCATGGCAGTTGCCACTGCTGCAGCTAGGACAGCATTCAGGGCTACAGTATCGATGACCGGGGGCGGAGGAGGTGGTGGAGGTGCAGGATTATTCCTATTCTTGGGAGACTTGCGAGGAGGCATCCTTCAGCTATAAGTTTATAAAGATAAGAAAGATGGTAAGAATCAATTTGTAAGCAACGTGAGAGTGACACATGGACTAACTAACCATAGTCCAACAGTTGAAAGAGTGTTTGAAACCATAATAAGAAATATTAGTAGGAAAAACACAAGTGTATAGATTTTTCCTAGATAGATAGATCTCAAAAAAAATACTGGTATTACTGATGTAATAAGTTCAGGGAAAATCGACCTAACAGTAGGTCATACATCATACCATATAGAAAAGTTTGACAGTTCCTAGATTTCAAATTTGAGTACGGAAGTTAGAAACATTTTACACACAAGTGCTACTTGGAGCACAGATGTTAAAGGCTATCCTTTAATTAAAAGACGGAGATGTACTAGACATTAACCAACGGCGATGGGAAATCCCGGCGAGTACTGCGGTCGGACACTTGACGAGACACCTCTTGAATGGGTCGATCCTGAGTCCTCTGACGAGCTCGAAGTTCCAATATTTCAGCTCGTGAGGCAGCCAACTGCTACTGCAGGGTTTTATTTGTCCTCCGGGTCCGTTCCATGTCTTCTCCAAGACGACGGATGCGGACTGTGTTGACACCTGAGTCGGCATCAATCTCTATGACCCGGTCGACGGCTGCTCCACCTTGCTTGACAATACGAGCTATTCTGCGGATAAGGACAGGCAGAGCTCGGTCAGTAGAGCCACCATCGCTGACGTTGTAAAAGGTTCGGTCCCCAAAGTATGGTAAGGGTTGACCCTGATCATTACTCCAGCGGTTCAGGTTGTTTGCCCACATGGGTGTAGGACCTGGAAACGCTGGTCGAGGGTTGTTGTTCGGGGCTTGACCTACGAGCGGTAGGTTGTTGACTTCAGGCTCGGAGTCGGATCCATCTGAAAAGCCTTCTGCGAGGTGATCATCCAAAGGGATTGGATGATCAACTTCGGGCTCTTCATCGATCCACCCGGCATTGCCTTCATTGGGAAAGTACGGGTCGCCATGATGGATATCTAGCCATCAAGATCTACGCGAGAATAGAGGTATAAGACTATAGTATACGTGTAACTAGTAGCGCAAAATACTCCTATAGTATTTTAAGTTTAAGTTCTATTGATCTTCTTGTGGTATTGTTGGTAAGTTTTTAGACTTGTTAACCTATCACAACCATTCTAAGGCATGTGCTAATCACTCCTAGGATCAACATAGTTGATCAGGCTATGCCATTCCCAGGACTGACCATACATCCCCGAGCTCACTTGTGATATTTAGCAATCGTAATACTTTTGTTCCTGTCATTGTGACACCTATTTTAGTATGAATGCAGACTAGTATACTTAGTTAAATATTTTATTATTTAAAGTATAGACTCTTGGTCAGAGTTTAATCCCTAATGGGTTTATAGTTTAGTATATCTTTTATGGGTTGATATACTCAATTCACTATAAACAATGCTCTGATACCAATCTGTCACACCCCAAAACCAAGAACGGCGGAAACGTTCTGGGGCGGAGGACGTCATGTAAGGTAATCACAACACAATAAATGTAAATAGGCAAACAACATCATCCATTGCATTAAATATATAAATTTAATACATGCGTGCTCTGTACAGTTTTAGACACCAAAAATATAACGTAAATCAAAATAATAAAATGATGAGTCTTGAGTACGCTCCATCATCTCAAAAGCTGGCATCAGTACCTGTCTACTGATGACCTGAGAATACAAGTTATTTTGAAAGAGTTTATCAGCATTAAGCTGGTGAGTTCATAAGTATTTTAGTGTCAATGTTCGTTGTCAAAAACGTTTGAACCTGTCTCAATGTATAAGTTTGTAAAAATGTAAGTAAATGTTTAAAAGTGTTTGCAAAAGTTTGAATCTCTCAGAAAATCCTATATTTTCTATAAAAGTAACCTTCTACCAAGGCTTAACTGTTTTGTAAACTCGTCTGTTGTAAAAGTGTGTAATTACCCAAGTATAACTATCATTTGATAAAATATAGTTTGTACATTAATGCTTAAGTGAGTTTATCACCAAAATATGTAATGGGTAAATCATTGTAGTACTGTAGCTTTGTATAATAAGAACTACTGTTGTACTAATTACTACTACCTTAAACCGGATTTATATTAAGGTATAATGTGATAATTGCACCATACTATCGACCGATAACAACGACATAAAGAACGGTCGTAATAACGGAATGACGTTTGGCACCCGCAGACCTGCAGGTCCGGCTGTAGCTAGCAACAAGGTGTAGGATAGTCAATCCAGTATAGATCTATACGCAAACTCAACGCTCTCCCTCCAAGAGAATTCTGGCTACAACTCGGGCCATGACATTTAAGGCATGCTCCGATACAGTGGATCACATTTGTTATCGTATTCTTGCATATGTGATGAAATGTTTCTTGTTCTAGTATAGTTGTATATGTTCTCGTAGTATAGTTGTATATATTCTCTTCCTAGTATAGACTAATGAATGAACTGACTCATTGATCTAGCAGTTGTAATAGTATGGTTCTGTGTTACCCCGATGGTAACTTGTTAACGGTGTGTCTAGTACGTATGGTTATGGAAGTACTTTTATGTCTATATATGTATATTTGATATATAATTAACATGGAAACGACCTTCGGATGGTCACCTAAAATCCCACCAGACCACATCCAAATCGAGGAAAAGGAAATAGGGTGGATGGCCTTCCTAAGCCCTTTAAACATTATTTATACGTCTATACATATATGGGCATGCAATTTATAATATAAAAACATAAATAAGTATTTATAAGACATTTGAAACATAAGTATTATTTTTAAAGAAAGATTGACTTGATGTCAATCTATAAAACAATTTGAAGGCGTAGATTTGATTAAAACAGATTAAGTATAAGGAACATTTGTTTAAATCACAGTTGCAGTGTAAATTCGAAAAGTAAATGGGTTTGGAAAACATTTAGAAGTAAAACAGTTTGATAGATAGTTTGAATAGTGATAAAATCACTATTTCCCTAGTTATTAATCACATGTGATTAGTGCAATCACATGTGATTGAAACAATAACTATAAGTATTTAACTTGTATTCCCCCCCCCCCCCTTTGAAAGCATATAAAAGCATTTAGAATATTTAACAGGTTGATTAAGGGGTATGAAACTCACTTGATTGATTGAAGAAAGCGAGATGGAAAACCGGGCAGAGTTTCGTCTCGGAAAACGGATTTTTCTCGGGATTCTCGGGAATCTCGGGAGTAAAATCGACCCTCGGAACTTGAGCAAAAAGACTAGAGCTTCGGGTTATAACGGGCACGGAAAACGAGGCAAGGTTGTGAGAGAGAGGAGAGAAATGAGCAACATTTTTGGAAAGCCTCGCATCCTATTTATAGGAAGGCTGAACCGCCTCCGTACGCGGGGCATACGCTCGTACGCAGCGCGTACGCGTACGTCATGCATGACCGAAGGCCTGGCGAGCGGTCCAGATAGACTCGGTTAGGGCATACTAGTTAGGCCGAAGGCCTGGCGAGCGGTCCGGATAGGTTGAAGGCCCTACGAAGCGGTGCAGACGTACCGAAGGCTCGAAGAGCGGTCCAGATAGACTGATGGCCTGTGAGGCGGTCCAGTCAGACTGATGGCTCATTATGCATGTCGTGTTTGTTTATATGATATGGTTATATCTGTATGGCGTTGGTATTTTGGGGGAACTCATAAGCTTCGGGCGTACAGTTGTTGACTATGTTTCAGGTACTTCTGATGATCGCGGGAAGGCGAAGGCGTGATCGTGCACCTCCTTATATTTTCATAATTTGATTCTGGGGATACTCTGATGATTAAACTATTTGAAACCAAATTGTAATAACTTAATGGTTTTGAAATATTTTAAAAAAGTTTAAATTTGGCATGATTTTTATGGATGTTACAATTATGAGCTTTTGGTCACTTTGCTGCATATAGTTTAGATATTGAAAGTTTGTGACCTTGTTATGTAACATCCGGGTTCCCAAGTATTCTATATTGTTCATTATTTTTGAGTTAGAGAGAAGGACTCGACGAGTTGGCGCCTAGACTCGTCGAGTAGGATTGCGATTTGATGACTGGATTAATGATTGGACTCGACGAGTCTGCGCTGGCGGCGGAAACCCTAAATCTCAGGGTCTGTGCCCTATTTAATGGCCTTTATGGCCTTCATTTGCGGCCATTACACCCCTGAGAAACCCTAGAGAGCAGAGAGAACGTTTGTAGTGCAAGAGGAGGGCTAATTCATCATTATTTGGTGTGTTTTAGCAAAGAGAAATGAGGATTTCGAGCTAGGCAGTCTTGTGGGACTCAAATCTTCCATCATTTGGTGCAGAGCTGCTGTTGGAGCTACTTTGAGTAATAGATTTCATGAATCTAGGGCTTTTTCTCTTCTTTTTGGTAAGATATCTAGTGTATGTGATGTCCCCTTGTGTCAATATCGTCATATCTAGACCTTGAGAGGTCCAAAGAGTCCCTATTCTCCAGCTTTATGCAGTCCTTTATGAGTTTGGGGCTTAGGTTATCATATTAAGGGTTATTTTGGCATATAGAGGAGATAGTGTGATGCATGGGCCTAAAGTTCGAACCTTTACATGATTGTCATGCTTAGGAAGGTCAGATATATAAATTAGAGAAGCAGATCTAACCTCAGAAGGTCATTTGAGTGTGAGCATGGAAGCAACTCACCGAGTTCATAAGTGGACTCGTCGAGTCGGGTCGGGGTTGCCCGACGATTCATGACAGGAGGAACCCGTCGAGTTGAGGGATGATTCGACGTGCCAAAAGAGGCTAGAAGGATTTAGAGGACCCGCATGGACTCGCCGAGTCGCCCATGTGCACTCGGCGAGTCGGGTCAAAGTTTGACCGTTGACTTTCGTTGACCTGAGGGTTTTGGTCAAGATTGATTCAAGGGAGTTCAGGGAGGGGTAGAATGGCCTTCTACCCAATCTTTAGAAATGGGGCTATGAGATAATATTGATCTCGAATGTTATTTGAATAATAGGAGGACGCTAGGTCGGGACGTTAAGCACAAAAGTTTATCCGACTTCATTGAGGTGAGTCTTCTCACTATACTGTACCTGGAAGGGTACCTATGTGTGACCGGAAGGTCTTATATGCTATGAGATGTATGTGTTGTATGTTGTTATGTGATATGTATGTACTATGAATGTTATGTATGATAAGGACCGAAAGGTCAGGATGATATGGACCGGAAGGTCGGGAGGTTACGGACCGGAAGGTCGATATGGGTAGGACCGGAAGGTCTACCGGGATTTGGGACGGAAGTCCCCTAAGACACTTGGACCGGAAGGTCCCACAGAGTTATGGCCTGGAAAGGCGTATGTGTTGTATGTGGTATTTTGGGGAACAATTGTTGTGTTATGTGTTTCAGGTACTAGCGAGGATCGCGGGAAGGCGTTGGCATGATCCGTACTCACACATAGAGATTATGTTTTGAGATTCTAGGATTTGTTTTGTTATGATGACATTGGATACATTTTGTTTTGATATTGTTTTTGGATGTTTAAAAGTATGATTTAAAAATGAAAAATTGTTTTGAAAATTTACGTCGTTACATGTTATGGATAAAGTTTAAAACTTTATCCATCTAATCATTATATTGATTCAGATATGAAGGTTGGAGACTTGGAATTAATGGATTAAGTTGAGAAAGATATAATTTTGGTCCTTTTGAGACTTAAAAACTAGATCTTGGTTGTTTGGACCATTCTAATTGATAAATTTGGAAACTTTATCCATTATGGAACTATTAGGAACTATAAAAAATGTGATCTTGGTCCTTCTATCCCTTTCATGCAAGAGTTATGATGTCTTAATGGATTAATAAGTTAGGATTTTAGCTTTTGGACCTTTTCTAGCCATGGAAATTAATAAAGGTGGAAACTTTATGACTTAAGTCTATGTTTTGGGTCAAGATCTAAGCTCCGAACAAAAGGCCTTAAGGGATAAAGTGCTTAATGAAATAGTGAGAACAGGCCGCGTACGTTAGGAGTACTTAGCAACCTTGGACTTTGAATTTCATTAACTTCCGTTGACCGTTGACTTTTTGACTAAGTTTGACTTTGGGTCACACTTGAGGATTTTGGGCTATTGATTAAGATTCTATCTGGTTCTAGTGTTAGTGGATTCGCAGGTGCAAGCAATGTAGAAACGGGATCGTATCGTAGTGTTTCAGAGTTCTTCGATTCAGGTGAGTTTTCCTCATTGTACATGTGGGTCGAAGACACGAATGCCGACCCACTAGGTTATGTATCCTGGTATATAGGATGTTGTTATGTTGTAATGATTTGTTGGATTTGTATCATGGTATATAGGATGTTGATGTGTTGTAGTGATCTGTTAGATCAGTGTATATATCCTTATATGATAGGATATTGTACTAGTGGTATGCAGGTTAGAATGCTAGTAGACTGGTTATCATATAGTGGAGTGCTCTAGAGGTTGTATGTAGTCATATAGGATAGCTTCAGAACTCTTGATCTAGGTTTTCTTACATGTTCCTTGTTTGGTTGTGGCTCTAGAGTAGGATCATCTGTTAGGGTGGCTGTCTCACCTCTAGTTACTTATGCTTATGCATTTCATGGACGATAACTAGTAGCAGGACAATGTGTTGTGAGAGGACTGGTAAGCGGTAGTGAGCTATATGATTGTTGTGTGCATGTATTATGTCCCTACTTGATCCTGGATTATTTATATGTCGACATATGCTAGTAGTAGGTTGAGGCGGTCCTGCTTTGTGTTGTAGGCCAAGATACCCGATGCAGGCTGGCTGTAAGTTGTAGGCACAGAGACTCGAAAAAAATGATTGGGTTGAAGCAGTAGGCCAACAAACCCTGAGTATTCTAATCCGATGGCTTATTGGACCCGTTGCATGTTGACATTCCAGTCCGATGACTGATTAGGACTAAGCATTCTAATCCGATGATTGTGGGCCATTATGTATGCTTGTATGTTTATCGTATGGAGTATTTTGGGCAAATTCACTAAGCTTTGTGCTTACCCGGTTGTTTATGTTTTTTAGGTTTTATCGGTGATCGTAGGAATGCGAAAGCGAAACCGTACACACTCATCACCAGTATTGAGGATTTCTCGTTTCTTATATTACCCTGATTTTCAATAAATGTACTTTGGAATAAACAGTTTTCTGAATAACGGATTTATAATTGAGATTTTTATTTTTATAAAAATAAAAAAATTTGGTTGTGAAAATTAGACGTTATATAACTGTAGCATGTAAAGCATAATAATTAAATAAAAGAAATGAGTCATATAACATTATAACCCATATATATTCTTCATATAAACCTTGATTGAGCGATTAATTTATAATTACATTATTTGTTTTAAGGGTCCTTACATTGGTATATTAGAATCGATATTTGAACATTGGAAGTCCCCCTTTATAAACTCCAAATTAGGCATCCCACGTTGTTGATACATTTTTCCTAAACTTAGAATTATTTATTAATTTTTTTCATCATGAAAACTTTATTTTTCTAACTTTGAACATCTATTACTATTTGATATTAATAGTTATGAACTTGGATGTTATCGATCATTTTATTTTTGGATTAATGATCATATTGACTACAACTTTCATTTATCTTTGTTTTAATGATCAGGTTGACTACAACTTTCTTTTAGAAAGCTACTATATATAGGCTCTACATTTGTAGTTATAATAGTTAACAAATTTTTAACTTTTCAAAAAATCATTATTTTTACATAAGGAAGCATTTCCATTCATTTCAAACCATTCATGTACTATTAATAAAAGGGAAAATACCGGTAATAGTCAAAAAAATTGGTTTTTTTTTTTCAAAATATAGACACAAAAATAGACATTTCTGGATATAGACATGCATTCCGCGGAGGTAGCTCTGTGGAATCTACTTTAGCTCTACGGAATGGATCTTGAGAGTTTTTTTTTTTTTTTTTTTTTTTTTCACATCGATTCTTCGGGGTTTATATTAATTCACCAACTAATTATTTTCAAGTACAGATTATAATAGTATGATAATCTTTTCTTAAAAATAATTAGTTTTGGGAATGAATTTAAACCCCGAAGAATCGATGTAAAAAAAAAAAAAAAAAAAAAAAGAAAAAACACTAAAGATTCATTCCTCGGAGGTAGCTTCGCGGAGGATCTTTAGTTTTTTTTTTTTTTTTTTTTAAATACATTGATTTATTTACGATTTTATCATTCCGTAGAACTACAGTAGATTCCGCGGAGCTACCTCTGCGGAATGCATATCTATGTCCGGAAAAGTCCATTTTTATATCTATTTTTGAAAATACATCCAATTTTTTGACTATTGACGGTATTTTCTCTTAATAAAAACTTATGGAACTTAATAGTTAATACATGCATTCATTTTTGAATTTAAACTCTTAAACTCATTCGGTATGTAAATTTTGAAAAAGAAAAATGAATTTAAGAACTTAAATTCAAGAATTCAAGAAGGAATACATGTATTAAGTCCCACAAGTTGTTATTATGAGTGGTTTGAAATGAATAGAAAGATTTTCTTTTAAGGTTATGTAAAAATTAGTGATTTTTGGAAAGTTCAAAGATAACTAAGTAGCTTGCCTTAAAGCTTTCTAAATGAAAGTTGTAGTCAACTTGATAAATAATATATAGATAATTAAAAAAAATGGACTAAATTTGGGCTCATGTAAAACAGTGCTGATGAACGTTTGAAGTTAGAATTTTTTTTTTTTTTTCTATTAACTCAAAAAAAAATAAGAAACGCGATGATTCTTATATTTCACAGAAGATATTCAATTTTTACATTCTCTTGTCTAATAGTTACACTCAACCTATAAAAATTTAGTTTTTATACAAACAAATTAGTTTTATTTTTTTTGTAACCATGTACTCCGATCTTTGACCAATCTCATAAAATCACCATAATAACTTATGAAAAGCATGTCCAAACACGTTTTAATCTTGTTTTTTTTTTTTTATAACTTTGGTATTCGATCTTTGACCAACAAAATCATCGTAGTAACTTATGAGAATCATTTCCAAACTCGTTTTAGTGTCATTTTCCCATAACGATAACATCGGTTATCTGATGGATAAATGTATAAAGTTTGAATTCCATGGTTATGCACGTTTTTAGTACTTGGTCTCTAGCCCTTTAAACGTGAGGACCATTAAAAAGCAACGACTTTTTCAAAAAGTTAACAGAAGGTCACCCTTCACTTTAGTCACAAGTACAATTTAAGGGTCTTGTTTTATAACTAGTTTAAACTCCCCATAATTCAATGACATGTACTTCACCTATTCTGTCTCTATGAGGTAAGCACAGTACTTAGATTTTAAGCTATCAACACTTTTGTTCTTTTCCGCTTAATAAATGTAATAGAAGATAAAAATGTTTAGACTATTTGATAGTTATTCATTAATTCAGACTCAACCTTTTATCACACCCACAATAAAAAAAAAGACATATTAGAGGCTATATCAAATGGCTGTAAACAGACCCAACTTAAAACCAAATCAGACATACCCTCTTCCCCAGTAAAAAAAACATATCAAAGGTAAGTTATATATGACTATATAACACTATGAAATTGGTTACCTTAGAAGTTTAATACACCATCTCGTGTATGTTAGGAATGATTAGTGATAATATCTAGTAATCAAATTCAAATAATTATATAAAAAGATGTTCAGAAGTGAAAACTAGAGAATGAGGGGAGAAAATGTAAACAACTATAATTTAAGGGCGTAATTGAAAAGAACTAAAATTCCATTTCTATCAGGTATCCATGCAAAAAGTTCATACTTCATACCTCTTTCCATTTCTCAGAACACCGAACCGGGTCGACGCGGGCCGGGCCAATGACCCAAAACCTACTTTAATAAGCCTAAGAAAAAAAAACTAAAAAACATAGAAAATGTAAATAACACTAGAAAGATCCGACCCGAATTAACCTAACCCAAGTATTGCATGAAGATTCTGACTCTAAAGAAGTAAGACACTAGAAAGATCCGACCCAAATAACATAGACCCATGCAGATGTAGTAGTACTTGAAGGATGTGATTCTTGTTGTTGCTTTGGCAGGGGTACTTCGGTAATTTTATGATGCTCCACCACATTATGATGATAATGGTAATGGGTACCATCATCAAAGTTGAGAGCATAGCTTGAAGGATCATATTGAAAATTGAATTGTCTCTTGGGACCTCCATAAAAAGCCACAAAAAATGTGTGTTTCTTCTTCACTGCTTTTTTCATGGCAGCTCTCATTCTCCAAAGCAAGCTTCTACATTGTTTCTTTGAGCAAGTGTTCATCCAAACCAATCTTTCAATAACTCCCATTTCTTGAATCAATAACCCAAAACAAAAGACTTTTTCTGGTTTTCTTTAGGAATCTTGATCACTACCCACTTCAAGAAATTTGTAATCTGTAATAATAATAATAATAAAAAAATTAGAGAGAATTTTGTCACTACGCAGTTCAAGAAATTTCAACTTTTAGCAGAAAAACAAAAAGATTTTGTGGTTTACTAGAACACCCACTTCAAGAAACTTCAAATTTAGCACATACCTAAGACACAGATTGTTTTTGGTAGAATACCCACTTCATGAAACTTGAAGTCTAGAGAGAGAAGGTCGTTTTCTAGGATACCCACCTCACAAAACTTAACTTGTAGAGAGAGAGGTTTGCTAGAATACCCACTTCAAAAAACTTGAAAATTAAGCAGCAAAACAAAGAGGGGGATACAAATTAGTGTTGTAGGATACCCATTTCAAGAATCTATAAAACTTGCATAAACATTTAAGATTCTGTAACACCCACTTCTAGTTTTTCACAAGTTCTCTATACTTGATTACCCACTTTAAGAACCCACAAAATTTTCTAAAATAGCGAAGAAAAATGTGAATGAAATCAATGTGGTAAGATATCGATTTCAATAATCTTTAAAAGTTGCATCAAGATACAAGTTTCTACAATTCCCACCTCCAATTTTACACATGAACAAAAAGATTACTATGCTTGAATCCCCGCTTCAAGAAACCACATTTTTTTCCAGAAAGAAACAAAGAAAAAGGACACAGATCAGTGCAGTAGAATACCCTTTTCACGATTCTTTAAAAAATGTATACAGATTCAAGATTCTATAGTTCCCCACTTGGTGAAGTTCGAGAGTTTAAAATAGGAAACAAGAGAGGGTCTAAGATCTTTTGTACAAAGGTTGGATTGGGGTTGGGTACAAGTACAATCATATAAAGCAAAAAGAAATCAATACTTCTTGGATTTTTATTTTACAAAAAGTTTTTTTAGGCGTTTTATAGAGGAAGCTATCCCACTTTGAGCTACGGTGTATTGGACACTCTTTCTCTAAAAGTAAAAGAGAGTCTTTGAATTACTTTTAGGCATGGTTCTAAAAAGCGTTTCATGGCATACCTTAAGACGTGTTATGACGCGAGGTGTGGTGTAGCCGTTACGAAAACGTCTAAAACCGAATAACGTGTCAAGGCGTGCCTTATCACGTTATGGTGCGAGTTTTTTTCAAGGTGCGGGTTTTTTTGATTTTTTTCTTTTGTTTTTTTATCGGGCCTAAAATAAATGAATTTTTGTTAACTTTTTTCTATTAGATATTAATATAACACTTCTAAAAACTTCATATATTTGATAAAATTCAATAATTACATGATTTATATCTTTTAATGTATATAATATAGTCACGTCTTGAAAACCGTCATGGCTCGTCAAGGCTTGTCATGGCTTAACTTTTACCTTGCCGCCAAGTCACGTTTTACGTTATTTAGAACCTTGCTTTTAGGTATGTTGTTAAATGTATTTAATAGTATTAAATTTTAAGTAGATTTCTTATGTGGTGTATTTTTTTTTATTTATTTCAATTAATGTTTTTTTTTATGTTTTTATTAATAAAATCTAAAATATGTTTTTATTTAGTATTTTAACAAAAATACACTATATGCTAATTAATATAAAGGTTAATGTCCCAAAATGATAATTACCAACTCTCTATTTGTTTTTTAACTAGATCATATTTTAATCGGAGATATTATGCCAAGAGTTTTTATTTCATCACATTTTAGTTTTTATTAGAAATGAAAATGAAGGAAATAGAGGAAAACTATGTTTTGGAGTTTTTTTTAAGGAGAAAATATAAAAAAGAGTGAGTGGTGTTCTTGAATTTCATTTAAGAAAGAGAAAAAAAAAATAAAAGAAAAATGGAATATTTTTTCATTTGAAATCGATCCTCCCAAATGTTGATCCTCATTGGAAGAATATTTCCTTCTCTATTTCCTTTCATTTTCTTCTCAGTCTTTCATTTCCTTCTCGTCGATTTTAAACTCAATAACATGGCGTTTATGTTTCATTATATAAGACGTTGAAATTCATTTTAATGGTGTAATGAAACATTAAGAAAAAATTTATTGTTCTATTAAATACAATTAAAAAATTTATTGTTCTATTAAATCCATGTGCGTAATGAACCTTTGAAAGTCAACAAGTCAAGTCAAGACAAGACAAATAGTTAGGACATGAAGCATGATTTATGTCATGTCTTTGGGGTTTTCGGTTTTGGGACCCAAGAACTTGAGATTTCAGTTGTGATGGGCCGAAATCACACCAAGACCAAAATCACTAGGACCGAAATCACATGTGATTTCGGCGCCTTGGCCAAAATCACCAATTTGATCCTTTCCCAAGGTGATTTCGGTGGGATAAAGAAAAGATAAGTAAGTTGACTTTGTGACTTGATGGATACATTAGTTTCCCATAAGAATTAATACCCAACAGTTATCCATGTAATAACCCAACAGGTAACTAGGCAAATATCCCATCATTTTACCTCTTCATATATGGTCGAGATCAACCCTATAAACCCCCCACCATTTCCATATTATCTTCTGATACTCCATATTCTCTCGAAGAACAAGTTCAAGCACTTTCTAGATAAATCTTTCCAAGTGGTTCTTAGAATTTTGGTAAGCTTTTCTTGTTAATTTAGTGTTTTTATGCACTTTCATGTTAGTTTCATCCTATTTACACACATTATTATGTGTTAAAACTATTAGGATAATATCATTTCCAAGGAAGTTCATCTTCCTCATTCAAGTGTTTAGGCTTGGAGATCTTCACACCATCCCTTCAAACAACCCACAAACCCACTCAATGTGAGTTCATACCCTAACATTTTCGAGTTTTTCATGTTTTCCAGGGGGGGGGGGATACAAGTAAAATTTTGGTTTATCACACAAATACTTGTATGTTTCAACTTTATGTTAAATATAAGACATTATTTTCTTGAGATATGGTTATCACTAGCTTTTATACAAATATTTGTGATATATTAGTTTTGAAATGCAAAAGTAACAAAAACAAAACATAATATATTTTATAAAATCATAAGAAAAATTATGATTTGTATAACTACATGAATTTTTGAAGCTTTTTACCCAAAACATAGTTTTCTAAGAAAAAGGGGAAGAATCTAGTTATTTCATTATTTAGTGGGTTAAAAACCAAAAATATGGTGTTTAACCTTACATTTTGACATTAGATAACATTAGTACTATTTATTTATATAAATGATTATATAAATGGGCTCAACAAAAAAACAAGCTAAACTAAATTGTTAGCTACAGTTAGACCGGCAGGTCCAGGGTAACAAATGTCGTAACAGTTTTGACGCCCAAAGGACGTCGTTCAGGCCACTAGTCGCATTAGTTTGGTTATAATAACTCACATGGAGTATTAACAAAACATTTGGTTTACAGGTTAACATACGTTCAAGTAGTTTTATATAAAGATAAAACTTCATAACACCGTTTTACATTTCAATGTTACTCACATTTTTAGTCTTGGGATTTAAGACTTACAATTCATTTTTAAAGAAAATATTGGATTTTCTGAAAACGTACACTAACATTTAGTCTTGGCATCGTCGCATCACGTTATTCATTTTTGACATATGCATTTGATATCATATAAACAATGTTTTTGAGCACAATGTAAGCTTATTAAATATTCAATACAATGGTTGTATTGCTATGATCGCTACTATTCAATTGTTATGATATTGTACATGAAAGTCATCCGCCCCCAGACGTTTCAGCGGTTCTTGTTTGGGGTGTGACAAATTGGTATCAAACCATTGTTTATAGTGAATTAAGTATATCAAACCATGTAAGATATACAAGTATAAATATAATGGGGCTAAAACACTCTGAATAAAAGTATACTTTTAAAATATAAGTATTTTTACAAGAGTATACATACAAGAATACATACTAGAAACAATGTCATAATAAAAACTATATAAAAAAGTATTTGGAGGAGTTAAACACTACGATTAAGCCTACACAGTTATGTAATCATATATGGGATAAATATAGCCTGGTCAACTGTATTTATATGAGATAGACCAACATGTGTTTAGGAATGATCGTGATCGACAACGAATCTAAAACTTACCAACCATGTATACCAAGAAACTCTAGAATCAAACATAAAGATTAAAATACTATAGGAGTATTTTAGAATACCATAGGATCATACACTTAAACCCTTCATGTATTTCTCATATCTCTATTCTCGCACAGACGTCATGGCAGGATTTCACATGCCCGGAGACCCTTATTTCCCTAACCAGGGAAATGGTGGGTGGATCGAAGAGGATCCCAAAGTGGATCCTAAGGAGCTAATGGAAGAAGAACCCGAAGAGGGTCCCGAAGATGATCCAGAGGAGGAGGAAGAAGAAGACAAGAAAATGAGGACGAAGAAGAGGAAGAGGAGGACTCTGACGCAGAGTCCAAAGTCATTAATCCACCCTATGTCGCTGAGTTCCCGCACATTAGATCGGCAGACAGGGCCCTCCCTGTCATGGTTCAGCGAACCTCACACCTTGGAGATCAGACTAGGGCGTCGTCGAATCGGATCATGGAGCTGGGGGACGATGTTGAGGCTACTGACGCATGAACCCGATAGTTTGAGTGGGACTACCCCCGAACATGTCTTGTCATTGACCACCTCCAGGAGGACCTTACCACCGCTCGAGCAGAAGTGAGAAAGTACAAAGAGAGGCACTTGGCTCTTGAGGAGAGGGTGATTGCAGCTGAGCGTCGGATAGTGGAGATGTAGACTTCCATGACTTCCTCCCTGTAACACCGTAAATTTTCAAACAAATTTTTCATTTTCAAAACCACATAATTCTCAATATCACATTCCAAAAACCACAATTGTCAAATTGTCAAAAATACAAATTCATAAATTGTTTGATAAAATCCAGGATCCTCAAAAACATAAACTCCATCTCGTGTGTACAATCAAGCCAGCGCCTTCCCGTGATCCTGAGAAGTACCTGAAACACATAACACATAACACGGGAAGCACGAAGCTTAGTGAGTTCCCCAAAATACCACACATAACTCATTAGCCTCTCATGTATATATCTCAAATAAGACCCTTTGGTCGATGTGTCTTAGTGGAACCCTCCGGTCCCACAACTCGGGTGGACCCTGCGGTCCTAAGTCAGTAAAGCTCGGCATAATACACAACATAAATCACAATGACATAATGCAGGATATCACAATACTCAATATAAGAACACAAGGCCCTCCGATCACACAAAATTACCACTCAAGGGAAGTATAGTGAGAAGACTCGCCTCGTAAGCAAGCAAATAAACCTCGTACACGAATCACCGATCTAGCCTCTGCCTAACACATACGATAATTATCTCTAATCACAACTCCAAATAAACCAATTTATTTTCTCTCTCTAATCTCTTGGAATGGGTAAAAGACCATTCTACCCCTCCATGGTCTCTATAATCCTTGTCTTGACCAAACCCTAAAGTCAACTGAAGTCAACACTCGAGTCAACAGTCCATGTTGACCTGAATCATCGAGTGCATCTATGTGAGTCGTCGAGTCCTCTTGTTCCTTCAAAAATGTCGCGAAAACCCAAGTTAACTCATGTAGTTGTCTCATCAACCTAAATGAGGTTGAGATATTAGTGGCAGTGTAAGAAATGGGAGATATTGTGACATCCCCATTTTCACGGCCAGAAAAGACCGATTTGTTTATGCTTTGTTTTTAAAATCAGAGTAATTTTTAAAGAAAACGGTTGCAGAATTTGTTCCCAAAACAAGATATGATAATAACTTATCAAAACATTTCTCAAAGAGAATGTATTTTCATTTAATAATAAAACCTAGGGATGTCATGTTCCGATACAGACATATAAGCATAAACAGAACTTACATTCAATTACACTAATGATTTATATCTCCTTTAAATCTCTCTATGAAATATGTCTTCGTATCGATACTTGTGATACAAAGAAAACTGAGTGGGTCAGGCTTGGGAGCCTGGTGAGCATATAGGGTTTTCATCCCACAATGTTATATCATATAAATATATATAGAACATCCAAAATTATGTAATTTCACCATATAAAAGCAACTCTTATCCCACCCCATCGATCCTCACAACGCCACGATCTAAACTCTCGTATCTAAACTTTTCCTCTTTATCTGATCCCTACTCACGGATCTAAACTAATCTCTCCACCTGATCCATACTCTCGGACCTAAAACTAACCTCGTGGTCTAATCCATACTCCCGGATCTAAACTAATCTCTTGGTCTGATCCATACTCCCGGATCTAAAACTGTGCCCAATCCATACTCCCGGACTAGGGATAATTTACTATGTCTTAATCCATACTCCCGGATTAATAACAAGTTTACCTATTGGTCTAATCCATACTCCCAGATCTAAAACTGTGCCTAATCCATACTCCCGGACTAGGGACAATTTACTATACCTAAATCCTGTTCTGATCCATACTCCCTGATCTAAACTGTGCCCAATCCATACTCCCGGACTAGGGACAATTTACTATACCTAAATCCTGTTCTGATCTATACTCCCGGATCTAAACTGTGCCCAATCCATACTCCCGGACCAGGGACAATTTACTATGTCTTAATCCATACTCCCAGATTAATAACAAGTTTATCTCTTTTCCTATTCCATATTCTCGGATCTAAATCCAATCTCTTGATCTAATCCATACTCACGGATCTAAAATTAACCTCTTGATCTGATCCATACTCACGGATCTCATCTACCCATTTCCTTCCCAACATATTCGTAGATACAAAATGTATATACCGTTTAACTCATTAAAACCTATATAGTTCATCCATTCCATACTCATCTCAAATACACAAACAATATATAAACACATAGCACGTATTTCATAACAAATACTTAATATTTATGTGTTAGAAGAAAGTGACCACACACTCACCTGATTAGACGATGCTCGGACAGCACTACGATTTGTAGAAGTAGTATTCTTCGGTAGATCTTCACAAAAACCGGGCTCCTCGCGGGCAGAGCTTCGGCTCGAGAATTTCACTTCTCGGGATCTTCGGGCTTCGGGACTCGCTTCGGGTCTCAGGATGATACCGGGGCTTCGGGGGTACTTCTTTGCATGTAAATCGAGGTAAAACGGGAGAGAGAGAAGAGAGAACGAGCAACCAAACTCGGTTGGCCCTTCAAATCTATTTACAGGGCAAATTGGCCCTTGCCACGTCGTGGCACCCTTTTCCACGTTGTGGGCTTGGCAGTCACTGTATGCGTAATCGCAAGTTGCATCAGGGGGACTCCCGTAGGTGTCAGAATACCTGCCACGTCGTGGTACTGCTTGCCACGTCGTGGTCTCTGACAGGTTTAAGGTTTCGTGCCCCGAACTTCAGAAATTCATAACTTTCGCATACGAACTCCGTTTTCGACGTTCTTTATATCGACGCGTAGGTAAAACAAGATCTACAACTTTCAGTTAGACTTTGTAGGCTAATTTTGACTTTATTTTTAATATATTATAAATATATTACTTATATATTATCTTTAGTAGGTCGGGACAGGAAAACTCCGTTCGAAATTCATAACTCCTTCATCTGAACTCGGTTTTCGTCTGTCTTTTTATCGTTGGACTACTATCGAAGAAATCTTCGACTCTCGTTTAGATCACTAACGATAGATATCTATCTACCTTAAATTCACTATTTACCTCGCGTTGGGTCGTGTCGGTTCTGTCACGAAACTTCGACAGGTCATAACTTCTTCGTTATAAGTCGGATTTTGGCGTTCTTTATATGCACGGAAACCTTGTGACATATAATAAGACTTGGTTAAGATTAATCCTTCTAAATAATCTTCCATCAAAAAGTCATTTTTGATGCTTATCGTCTCTAAATTGACTAGCCCGGATCTACGAGCGTTACAAATATCATGGTTTGTAGGGAGGAGCCTAACTTTTTAGAGGGTCAAGGGTAAACATCAGAGACCCCACGGCAAGATGTAACTGTTACCCATTATCATATGGAAGTGGGAAGAAATCACCATGGATTTTATCACAAAGTTGCCAAGTACGACGTGTGGGGTTGACTCTATCTGGGTCATTATTGATATATTAACCAAGAGTGCACACTTCATACCTATTGTCGGGAGTATATATGCTAAGAAGTTGGCTGACATTTACATTCGGGAGGTGTGTTGGTGATTTGTTTCACTAATTGTATTTAAGTGTAATGGGTTGACTTGTTAACCAAAAATCATTCTTGATGAATATTAAACAACTAAGGAAGGTGGGAAGTGCACACTTGTTTAAATTTATTCAAGATTAAAAGTAGACTGTCATTTAGGGGGAAAGTCCCTGAACGAATGGGGTTCCGAGGGCAGCGCCCCTAGGAGTAGGGTCCAAGGGCCGGCAGCCCCTGGCGGTGTCCAAGGGGCAGAGCCCCTAGCTAGGAGATATTTAACCAATTTTTGGTCAGAAATCCAAAATTTTAATATTTGACTCATTTTTGGTTTTGCATTAATCCGTATAGAAAACCCGGATTTATGACAATTTTTGACTATTGGAAAACTGTTTTATGACAGTTTTAACAGTTTTTAGACAAAGGGAGATATTTAACCAATATTTGGTTAGTTTTTTGTTACTCACGGAATTCATTCATTCATTCTCTGTTCTGAATCTTTTTTGAGTCTTATCCAATCAAGATTAGAGAGTACCACCCAGATGCTTTTATTTTAAAGTGGAATAAAAATTCTCAGATATCTAGTTGCCTTTATTACCCCAAGATTCTAACAAGGAGGTGGTTCGGCACATGGTGCCAGTTTCGGTGGTGTCGAACCAAGATGTTCGTTTCACCTCCAGGACTTGGAGGATGTTTCATGAGGAGTTGGGTACAGTTACATTTTAATAAATCATACCACCACTAGACCGAAAGACAAAATGATCGGATGACTCAGATGCTCGAAGATATGCTCTGGGCATGCTTATTAGATTTTGGAAAGAGTTGTGATACTTACCTTCCGCTGGCCGAGTTCTACTACAACAATAGTTATCATGCCAGTATTGATTAACCACCTTTCGATATGTTGTATGGGATGAGTTGCAGGACTCCGTTTTATTAGGGCGAGGTCGGGTATCAAATCATGGGAAGTACTAAAGTGGTACTCTAGACCACTGAGTTGATTCAGCAAGTGCCTGATAGGTTATAGGTCGCGTAAAGCTGACATAAGAGTTATGCAGACTGTCGTCATTCAAACCTCGAGTTTCAAGTGGGGACTTTTGTGCTTCTAAAGGTGTCACCTTAGAAGGGTGTCATCCGGTTTCGGAAGCGGGGCAAGCTGGGCCCCGATTTATTGGTCCCTTCAGGATTACCGCCTGCGTGGGCAAGGTTGCATATCGGCTGGATTTTCCTGATGAGCTTAGTCAGATCCATAACATCTTCCATGTCTCTCAATTGTGGAAGTGTGTAACCAATGATTTTGTGGTGATTCCTTTCGAAGACATTCAGGCCGATGAGCGCCTAAACTATGTAGAGAGGATGATTGCGATTCTCGATAGGAAGACCAAGGCTCAACACAACAAAGTGGTAAACCTGGTGAAGGTGCAATATCAGCACGGGAAAGGCTCTAAGT
The DNA here is from genome assembly GCF_002870075.4 of Lactuca sativa. Classification (NCBI taxonomy): domain Eukaryota; kingdom Viridiplantae; phylum Streptophyta; class Magnoliopsida; order Asterales; family Asteraceae; genus Lactuca; species Lactuca sativa. The sequence goes on along the minus strand of NC_056629.2, from coordinate 27,315,176 downwards.
GGAAGTAGGAGCCTGAGGTTGAGATGAGGGAGTGCTACCCATACTTGTTTGCAACAGCGGACTTCGAGGAAGAAGTTTGATTCAATTGAGGGAGAGTTGTAACAACTGCGTTCAAGGTACTTTTCAGTTTTGACCCTAAGTATGAAATTATTGCAAATTTCGTCCTTATGCAGGGCGTACCTTATTATTGGTGGTGAAGGAAGATCTTTCGAGAAGTGGTGTTGCACTCAGGCTCTTGGATCCATACTCTACACATCGTCATGCATCTCCATGAGGTATAAAGTTCGAATCTTGATGCTTGCCTTGCTAGATCTTTTTAGGTTGCAAGATATGACCTTTTATCCTAAAAGCCTTGGTCTAATGAGTATGGTCTACTCTAGACCATTAGAGTTGTCCTTTCTGGCATTTTTTGAGTGTTTGGTGACATAAAAATCTAATCTTATTCCTCTGTATTAATCCACGCAAGAGTTATAGAGTTTTAGATGGCAATATAAGTTAGGGTTTTGGTTTTGAACTCCTTTTTGCCATGCAAATTCATAAAGGTTACAAATTTATGATTTTAGACGTTTATTAGGATTAGATCAGAAGTTTAGACGCTAGGTCTTTAAGCATTAAGACCTTAATAGAGAGCTTGGGCTTCTGAAGGGTACGATGGGCGTAACCCTAAGTACATTGGACGTAGAGGGTTGCTGCCACGTAATCCTTCCGAAGCAAAGTAGTGCGCCAGGCGTAATAGGAGTACGCATGGCATACTCCTAGAAAATCTAATTGGGCCATTTTTGGGCCTTAGATCGTTAGGGGTTTTGGGCCTTGTATATTAGGTCGTGCATGTAAAGGAAAAACGGTCTTTTGCCCTTGGTAAGATAAAATATGCTTTATACCATTAATTATGGGTTGAATCCCGATTATTAACTAGGGTTGTCTTTGGGTTTTGATTAGTATGACGAGTCGTGATAGTAGCCGCTCAACTGTGTGATTAAGTTATCTTTAGCTAGAGGTGAGTCTTCCCACTGTATTTGTGGGTCGAAGGCACCAATGCCGACCCACTAAATTGTGTATGTATGATTTTAGTTGCTTTGTGACTCTTACGTGTTTTCATGTTGGGTTAAAAGAAACCCCAAGTCTAGGCCCGTGATTGTATATTGGGTTGGAATATACCCTAGGGCTATACCCAATTATATGTTTGGCATATTATACTTTGGGGAAGACAATACCTTGTGTGTTTATAGTTTATGTTTACGGTTTCAGGTACTTCTAGTACAAAAGGGAAGGGCCCGATGTAATGGCACAACATCATCCACTCATGATTTCTGCACTATTTGGATAATTGTGCTCTGATGTTTTTGATATTGTATTTTATGATTGACTTAGAGATAATTGATGAAAAAAACTAATGGTTTAGAAATAAAAATTTATCACTGATTTTGGGTCGTTACATTCATGAACTTTAACATCTGATCCTAGATACCCATAATGTCTAAAATACTGATTTAGCATTATAGATGAGTGTTGTGACAATATTATTGTAAATAATCTCATAGGGTTTATCCCCCACTTTTAAAAGAGATGTTACAAGAGTCATTGGTCTTGCATTAACTAAAAGGTTTATCAAAAAATCTTTGAGATGTATAGAAAGGGTTTATTCCTTAATTAGAAAGTGTTGGGTTTTGAGCATTCTAACACTCCTAAGTGTACATGCAACCCTAAATACCTTGGATCTATGTTTTCTCTATTATACATGCGGATATGAATATTCCAAGGTATTACTGTGATATCCCCAAAATCACGGCTAGAAAAGACCGGTTTAATTTATGCTTTTAAAATAATTTCAGAGTAATCCTTTGATTAAAAGAGTTGCGGAATTTGTTCCTAAAACAAAATATGATAAAAATAAGATTTACCAAAGCATTTCTTAAAGAATGTGTTTTTCATTATATTACAATACTCGGGATGTCATGTTCCGATAAACAGACCAAAAACATAAACATTTCAATACAGGCCTTACAACAGTTAAATATAACGACAAGTCTATAATCCAAAAATAACTTGACAAGTCATCCAACTTATGCTCTGGCGCCACTACCTGTAATACAAAGAAACTGAGTGGGTCAGGCTTGGGCGCCTGGTGAGCATATAGGGTTTTCAACCCACAATAGGTAATTAAATTTATTTTCATTAACCAACAAAAACCCAATTACCCATTCCCGTTATTCTCACTTTATGTCCCTAAAACAACTAACACAAGGGACCTGGTCTAAGAATATTTCATCGGGGCGACAACACATGCGTTCGGGGGTTTCCCAACAATATATGTCAAATAAGGCAACCATGAGGGGGATGGAGTACAGCTAATTAACACCCAAGTTCATTAACACCTACAAGTGGCGAACCTGCTAGCGTTCCACATGACTGTCTAGAAAAGTCTGTAGTCATCATCTAAACTCTGCTAGATGACTGAATCAAAAATAACATCGATGCCTCTCATCTGTTTATCACACATCAACTATCTACCCATGTTCTACCCAACATATTAGTAGATAAAAATATATATTTTTATGTATAGTTTAAAAACTGTATAGCATTCTCATTCAATACATATTCCAAACAACAGATGAGCCACATACACATAACACGTATTTCATAGAGAATAAATCATATCTATGAGATAGAAGAAAGTGAATATACATTCACACATATAACAACAAAATATACACATAACACGTATTTCGTATAAAATAATTCTTAATTATGCGTTAGAAGAAACTGACTACACACTCACTTGATCAGAAGATGATCGGACAACACTACGACTTATAGAAGTAGTATTCTTCGGTGAAACTGGGTTCACTTCACTCACCGGGCTTCTTGCGGGCAGAGCTTCGGCTCGGAAACTCTTTTCTTCGCGGGATCTTCGAGCTTCAGGACTTGCTTAAGGTCTCGGGATGATACCGGGGCTTCGGGGAGTACTTCTTTGCACATAAATCGAGGTAATATGAGTGAGAGTAGAGAATTTGAGCAACCAAACTCGGCTGGCCCTTCAAATCAATTTTTAGGGCAAAATTTGCCTTTACCATGTCGTGGTGGTTGGGTTGTCACTGCACGCGTCATTTCAAGTGGGTCTGACAGACTCCATAGTTCCTGCCACATCGTGGTGGCTGACAGTTTTGGGGTTTCGCGCCCTAAACTTCAGAAATTCATAACTTTCTTATACGAACTCCGTTTTCGACGTTCTTTATATCGACGCGTAGGTGAGAATATGCTCTACAACTCTCGCTTAGACTCCGTTGGCTAATTTTGACTTTATTTTTAATATATTATAAATATATTACTTTTATATTATTTTTAGTAGGCCGGGATAGGAAAGCTCCGTTATAAATTCATAACTTCTTCATCTGACGTCCGTTTTCGCCTATCTTTTTATCGTTTCACTACTATCGATGAGATTTTTTATTCTCATTTAGATTGTTTCGGCTAAAATCACTCGATCTCAAATCGAGGATTCGGGCTGCATACTACTAAGTCGAAACTTCGGAAAAATCATAACTTCCTCATATGAAGTCATATTTGGGTGTTCTTTTTATGCACGCTCTTAGTTTAACGAACTCTACAACTTCCGTTTAGATCACTAAGGCTAGATATCTCTCTATCTTAAATTCATATTTTACATCATTCAGCGTCGTGCCGGTTCTATCGCGACTTCGACAGGTCATAACTTCTTCGTTATAACTCGGATTTCGGCGTTCTTTATATCTCCAGAATCCTTGTTTCAACCACTACAACTTTATGTAAAGATATCAGGTTTATATCACACTTTAATTTTTGACGCTTATTTTATTCTTAATTCAGTTAAGCCACACAACTACGCATAAAACACATAATACTCAAATATTTCATCATTAATACTTCAAAAGAGTTACAAATGTTAACCTAGACTATTACATCAACAATAATGTCTAGCCTGGAAACACGGGCGTTACAATTCTCCCCCTTAGGATGATTCCGTCCCCGGAATCACACATCAACAAACAAATGCGGATAGCGACTCAACATGTCACTCTCCGTTTCCCAGGTGAGATTTGGCCCATTTGAATGTTTCCAACGGACAAGCACTAATTCGACCATCTTGCGTCGAAGCTTCTTAGTCTTTTGGTCAACAATTGCCTCTAGTTCTTCAATTAACCTCTTGTTTATTTGACCTATGATTTCGGTCAACAATTGCCTTTGGTGAACAATTGCCTCTGCGTCGAAGCTAGGGTATTCCAGTTCGATGACTTAGGGTTTAAGTTTTTCCGTCAAAATATGATTTTTGTAACCTATAAATCCCATTGATATTGTAGGCCCAAGGGAGAATTCTAGCTTATGCTATAGGCGCGGGAGCGGTCCAGCTTGTAGCTCAAGGCTTGGTGGCGGTCCAACCTTGTGTCGTAGGCCTGGTTGCGTACAATGTATATGTGTTGTTGTGTAGGTTACTTTGAGGGAACTCACTAATCTTTGGCTTACAGTTTGATTTTATGGTTTCAGGTACATCATAGGTAGGGGTAAGGTGAAGGCGGGATTGTGCACATCATCCTGGATATTTATTTGACCTATGATTTTGGCATACTCTGATTTATAATTAGTACTTTTGGAAACTATGTTTTGTATAATTTATGGATTTTGATATTCTTTAATAAATGATTTTTTTTTCATGATTTTTGGGATGTTAGACTTACTTTTCGCTAGTTATATTTTCAAAGTAGTTTGTTATAATTAGTAAAACCTAGATCCTACGGTGTATGTACACATATGGATTAATTTGATTTTTCCGTTGTGCTAATTTAGTGTGTATTGATGTATTAAAAACCTAAAACCTACAATATTCAAACTTAAATCTGTAAGCACAAAGCTTGACGAGTTCCCCAAAATATCACATACCCCAGTGAATACTATGATCCAATCGTAGTCTTACAATCACGTTAGTTGCTACGATCCATATACAATCTTCTATGATATCATCCAACCATGGTCTTTCATGCAATCACTATGGTCAAACCATAACATTTTATACAATTGCTAGAATACAACCATAGTCTTTCATACCAGTGTTATGATAGTAAGAAGACTCACCTGAATCAAAGAGCCGAATCTAACTACTCAAAGTCTAACGAATCAACTACATAAACCGTCTAACCAATTGTAGGCTAAATCTCATTCTACAACTCAAGATCTCCAGTTGACTAAAAATCCTAACAAGCCAAAGTCAACGGTCGCGTCGAGACCATTGATTCATTGTGTCGTTACCACAACGTGATAAATTAGTTGTGATTTGCCCAAATCTCGCACCACGAGTTCCAAAACTCATCGCGCCACGAAAAAGGCTTAACAATATACTTCTTAAGGACATAATTAACTACCTGAACCTACTCTAAAAGTCCAATCCTTCATATCTAAATCTCCTAATGGTCTTAATGGATAAATTTTCCAGCTTTATCCATCATCAAGGCCTAATTAACCACAAATATAAACCTTAAGTCCATTAAGTTATCCAAAGGTCATAGTTTTGTGTATGAATTCAAGAAAACTGGTATATGGGCCTTTTTCTCACTTAATAGAAGTCCAAAAAGCTAAAAAGTGTTATAACAAGCTCTAAAGTTCCTCAAACTCTAAGATCATCCTTAAAAGGGACCAAATCCACTTATTAAGCCAATATCAAAGAGAATATGCATAATGATAGGGACGTTATGACTTACCCTAGTCCAGAAACCCAAGAGAAGATTGAATCTTCAAGGTAGAAATACTCCTTTCAAAACTAATAAGCACTCTCTCATTTCTTCTTCATCAAGACAGAGAAAACTCAAACAAACATAACATTGAGGCTAGGGTTAGGGTAAAGGACAAATTCTGAGGATGAAGGCTGCCAAATGAGGTAACCCTAGAAGTTAGTGCTTTATATAAAACTCAAAGGTCGATAATTAAGGGTTTTCAACTCAGTGAGGTCACGTTGTACCTAAGAACATTTCACGTGGTGAAATTCATTAAGGGGTAGCGTCGCGACCAACCCAAGGTCACACCGCGCATCTGCCAAACCCTTAAAAGTTAATCATTTATGATCAGATGTCACGTAAGCTCCAACTATATCAATGGCTTATAATTTTTTTATAGTTCGTGTTCTATTTAATGGGAGGTTGAGAGGTATGTGTTTTTGCTTAAAATGGGTAGTTGATCTCCTTACTGATGGTCCGGAGAATATGCGTTTCAAAGTATAGTATTATTCAACTAATTTTTTGTAGTATAACAATTTGTTATCTAGTATTACTTTTTGATGATAAACTATTATGATTTTATGTAATCACTTATATGTGTGACAAAACAATACTATAATACAAATAAACAATTAAGTGAACTAAAATGATGATAAGAAACCAACAATGTACGTAGTAGATAAGACACATCTAAGTTGTTTTTGGTTTGATTTTGGTGGATTCTTTTGAAACAAAGGGATAGATTAACCTATCGAAGGATAAAAAATGCTAGTATAAGATCAAGACTTTATAAGTTGGCAAATCCTGAACGGTTGTATCCTCTAGTTCATATTTCTTTGAACCCGCCGATGCTAGAAAATTGGTGGATTATAACATCCAAAAAAAAAACAAAGACAATTTACTTCTTGAGAGAATTGGGATATTGATTCATTATAAACTACATGTTTGTTTTTATTACGTTAGTCTTCATCCTAAATACATGTAATCATAACAAAAGTGAGAAGCGGAGCACCAACAATCGGTATCGACCGGTGAATGAAATACTCAACATGTGTTGTTGATCACAACCGGAACGGGATTATACCAAATGACCAACAACTGTACTGACTAATAATCACATTACAATAAATTAATCTCAAGATATTTGAATCATCTTAAGTTAATCTCGCGAAAAATAACATGTTTCTACAAATGTTTAACAACGATTATAAGTGTCAGAAAAGTCGTGGTTATAGAAAGCTAGTCATGGCTTCCTTAGTCATATTATTGATGTTTTATTGTCCTCGATATATGGCCCCTTTTGTATTTGGACCATTTCCTTATGTTCATGTATATATATGTAATGTATTGCACATAAACAATCAAGGGAAAACTCATGGTTTTTTGGTATCAGAGCTGAGAATACTTTCCCCATTTCCCTCCTCAAATCTCTCTCAATATTTTTTCTTAATCCCTCTCTTCTATCTTCCCTTTTCCATCACGATCCATCCTATCCGGTACTAGTTCACCATCTTCAACCTCTGTCAACATGCCGGAAACCAATTACAAATATAAAATAGAAAAATCCTTCGCCAACACCAACATTTGAGCCTAGGTTCCAATCACTCTTTATCTCGAGGAACTAAACTACGACACCTGGAAAGAGCCTTTCCAAGCCTGCTACATTTCATTCCGTGTTAATCACCACCCGACAGATGTTGTACCAAAGAATTCGTCTGATGATTGGTCCCAACTGGACTCCCTTATGAAACTATGGTTGTATGGCACCATTCACAAGTCTCTAACTCAGATGATTCTTAGAACTGGTATGATTGCATATGACACATATAAGAGCATCGAAAATCTGTTCCACGACAACAATTATGCTCAAGCTATGGAGCTTGATCACTAACTCCGTACTATCGAGACTGTTGACATGCCTATCAATGCCTACTATCAGAAAATCAAGTCGATATCCAACCTCCTTGACAATATCGATCGGTCGGTACCGGAGAAGACAGTTGTTACTTACATGGTGAATGGTCTCGGTGAAAATTTTGACCAGCATGCCGGGATCATCCGTCATAACGAATAACATGTATGGGTATCTTGGGGAAAACTTACTTGAACGCAGCCGATTGCACGCATCACACTCCTTGTCCTTTCTTAAAATACTTATTTAAAAAAATAGTATTCTTATAAAAACCTATCAAACCCTCGATTTGAGTTCAGACACACCCGAGAATGTGCCCGAATCCCTCAAACCAAGGCTCTTATACCAACTTGTAACATCTCAAAAATACGACCCAAAAAATTCATTTTCAAAGTTACTCAATCCATATCCCAAAACATCATCAATTTCAAAAGCAATCTGAACATACGGTGATCATAATATTTTAACAAAACAAAACATAGAAAGGTATTATTAGAGCATAAGTCCCAAAATCTCTACTGCGGAAAATCATAGTATGATGTGATGCGATCATGCCAGTCTTTTTCCCTTCGAGCTAGAGGTACCTGAAACACAAACTGAAACTGTAAGCACAAAACTTAGTAAGTTTCCCCACCATACTACATGCAAAAATAAACATACTGCCAAGCATATACGGATGATGGCATTCCCCCTTCGGTCTATTTCAACCGGATACTGTCGAGCATATATGGGTGCTCGGCCTGCCCTTGGGTCTATGTCAACCGTATACTGGGTCTATTTCACCCCTACAACTACTACATAATATCACACATAATTCACATAATCATCAAATAATACACACACAATCGATAATTATCACAAAGACAATCATCATGTCATATCATAACTAGTGGGTTGGCCTTGGTGCCTTTGACCCACGAATTCTACGAAAGGAGACTCACCTCAAACTGTGGGTGTCAAATCGTACTCAACGAATGACTTGTGACACCCCCCCCCCCCCCCGCCTATTGCACAACATAAATTTCTAATCAGCTATTACATCATAACTTCCCTAATCCCTGTCCTATTGGGCCTCTTCCTCCCAAGGCCCAATTTTAAAACAATACAAAGTGTCCAAGCCCAATCAAATAAATTCTAAGGCCAAATAAGGCCCAAATACCATCCACCATAACCCTAGGCTCATATGCGTTATTCCATAGGTGGGCTTGAGGCCCACCAAATAAAGGCCCAACATCGAAGAGTCCAAAAGTAACTTTTGTACACTGCATGCGTACGCACGACGTACTCTGCATGTACCCCCAGAGTACGATGGTCTTGACCAGATTCGGGTGGTTGACCCAGTACGCGCAGCGTACCAGGGATGTTGACCGGTGTACTGGCCAACCAACCCAAGAACCTTTTTGTGACTTAATGCATTAAGCCCTAACGTCCAATACATATATACAGGTCCCTAAAAACATCATAAGCCATAAAGTTATAAACTTCATGCTTTTGCATGCATGGATGGGGATTAAGACATAAATTATGCCCATAAACACACCTAGTTGATATCTAGCACTTTCATGGTTGAGGCTAAACCATCAAGGTCCGATTTTTATGGCTCCTAACACTTCCAAGAGCCTAAAAGGGCGACTCATATGGACTAAAACTCCTTTAACTCAAAGAACCTTAACAATGGGGCCAAAATATAACATAAATCACCCCAAAACTAAATCTAAGCTGCAATGGCCAAGGTTTAAACTTTTTACCTCAAATAGGTCAGAAATGATGCAAAACTTCTGGATCTTTAAGCTCTTTTCACGTCCTTGACTCTTCTCAAAACACATTCTTCTGACGATTCGGCGTTACAAATCTCCCCCACTTGAATTAGTCTTTGTCCACGAAGTCTGCTACTTCTGGGAATAACTCCAGGTAATACTCCCTCATCTCGTCTTCTGGCTCTCACGTCTATTCTGAGCCCTTACGGTGTTGCCACTGCATCTTCACCAACTCGACCCTTTTGTTCCCCAGTTCCTTCATCTTCCTGTCGAGAATTACGACTGGTCTCTCAATGTAGTTCAGACGGTCATCCACCTAAATGTCCTCTAAAGGAATCACCGCGAAATCATCAACTAAACACTTCCGCAGCTGCGAGACATGAAAAGTGTTGTGGATTTGCGTGAGCTCCTTCGGAAGATCTAGTCGGTACGCTACCTTGCCCACCCGGGCTATAATCCTGAAGGGTTCGATGTACCTGGGGCCCAGCTTGGCCCACTTCCTGAAGCGAATGACACCCTTCCAAGGTGATACTTTCAGGAGGACCATATCTCCGACCTGGGACTCTAGGTCTGATCGGCGTCTGTCGACGTAACTCTTCTGCCGACTCTAGGTCATTTGGAGCCTGATGGATCAACTCGGTCGTCTTGAGCACCACCTTGGTACTCCCCATAACTCGCTGAACGACCTCACCCCAACATATCGGGGTCCTGCACTTCTTCCCATAAAGCATCTCAAAGGGAGGCCAGTCGATGCTGGCGTGGTAACTATTGTTATAAGAAAATTCTGCCAATGGGAGATATGTATCCCAGCTACCACCGAAATCCAGAACGCATGCCTGCAATATATCCTCCAATGTTTGTATGGTCCACTTGCTATGACCATCCATCTGCAGGTTGAAGGTCGTACTGAAGTGCAGACGAGCACCCAGCTCGTCATGAAATTTCTTCCAGAATCTAGAAGTGAACCGCACGTCTCTGTCGAAAATCACAGAAACCGACACCCCATGCCGAGTCATAACCTCCCTGATGTAGATATCTGCCAACTTCTCAGCAAAAATACTCTCCTGGATCGGAATGAAATGGGCGCTCTTGGTCAATCTATCCATGATGACCCATATCGCATCGACTCCTTGTGTTGTCCATGGCAACTTCATAATGAAGTCCATGGTAATCTCATCCCATTTCCACATGGGGATGTCTAACGACTACATCTTGTAGTGAGGTCTCTACTGCTCGACCTTATCCTTCCTACAGGTCAAGCACCTCTCGACATACCAGGCTACATCCCGCTTCATGCATGGCCACCAGAAATCAAGATGAAGATCTCTATACATCTTCGTCTCCCGGGATGGATGGAAAATCTGGATTTGTGCGCCTCCTCCACCAGGATCTGATGCACGCCGCCTGAGTATAGGACCCACAATCTCCGATGGAGTGTCAATAAACCTCGGCTATCATAATCGAATGAGGCAACCCGACCCACGATGCGCTCACTCTTCTGATGCTCCTCCTTCATAGCCTCCAAATGTGTCTCCCGAATCCGCTTCAGAAGTGGAGTCACCACTGTCATCCTCAGACAGATATCCCTGATCGAGGTCGTGACTGCCTTGCGGCTAAGAGCATCGGCCACTACATTGTCCTTCCCTGGGTGGTAAAGGATCTCACAATCACAATCATTCACCACGTCCAACCACCGACACTGCCTCATGTTCAGATTTGGATGATCCATCGAGTACCTCAGACTCTTGTGATCCGTATAAATAGTAAACGGACCCCATAGAGGTAATGTCGTCAAATCTTGAAGGAAAAAACCACTGCCCCCAACTCTAAATCGTGTGTCCATTAGTTTGCCTCGTGAGGCTTTAATTACTTCGAGGCGTAAGCGATGACTTGCCCTCCTGATCACGACTTATAAAACTTGAGGTTTGACTTTACCTTTATGTCACGCCTCACGTTATTTAAAACTTAGGAATAGGTGTTAACAAAAGTTCACATATATTTTCTCGCGAAGTTGTGATTATTTCGTTAAAATATGAAAAAAAAAAAAACACGATTTTATAAAAATATATTTGCATTTTATATGATAATTTTAATAAATAACTCTATTGTTGGTTTGTCTAAAATTCTAACACTTCAATTAAATGTGAAAGCAAAAGAATAAATAAATAAATATAAAAAGAAATAATAGATCACATCTAAAAAAAAAAAGGCAAAAAAAACTATACACAATCAGTGGTGCAATGTCACATAATCACGTCTTACAGAGATTTGAGACAGCACAAGGGTGAAATTATTGCATCTCGGACTCTTAGAGTGATTCGAGACATTATATAAAAATCATCACACAACATATACTTGTAATAATTGTTGATGTGAGTAATTAAAGATATGTTGACTATAAGTCTTACTCATTACAAAAAGAAGAGTTACTTTCTATCGATAATCTAAATGTAGAAAGTTATGTAGTTGTATTAGATTTTTTTTGAAAAAAATCATTTCATAGATGATTAATTCATTACAAATAAAATGAACAAAATGATAAGGTCCTAACAACAAATATCAAAAATACGCTTTAAATCTCTCGAAATAATTTCTATAAACTAGCCTTTTTACGTAATTTATTCTAATAAATGAATGTATTTTTTGAATTTATTTGTTTTTCACATGTCATTTTATAGGTTTTTCCATTTTAATAAATTCCACATAATATTTTAATGTAATAATTACAATAAATGTAGTAATAAATGAATACCAATTTAATTAATTGACATATATTTTTATTTAAAAAACTTAAATTAAAACTCATTAGTTTATTTTGTTTATTTAAATCTAAAAGAAAAATTAATTTTAATAATTTGTTATTTTTCTTATTTTCTTATAAATCCAAAGTTTTTAACTATTTAGACTTTTATATTTATTTTTTTTTAATTAACCTATGTAATACATACGTCTTATACCTAGTTTTTATAAATGACACACAATTTAAATAAAAAAAAACATTTCCTTTTATTTTCTGTGTTAAGATCGTGTTAAGATCAAACTAAGAGAAAAGAAATGACAACAGAATTTGGACGTATCACTCAAAATAGGTTAAAAATAATTAATAATAAACTTTCAAAAGTCAAATTACACATAAAATACTGATATTTTCATTCAATTCTTAACTTATAAACATGTCAAAACTAATATAAAATTCTATATTATAGAATTACGTTAAAACTTAAATAATCAACTCTTTAACAAGTAGAAATCAAATTTTTATTAACCGCCTAACGGCAGACATTGTATTTATCATATTCTCTTAAAATATTTTTAAAATACGTATTTCAAAATATGATATTATTTTAGCAATAGTTTTCCAAAAAAAATCATATTCTAAAATATCGTATTTTAAAGAGTAAATTACAGTTTTGGTCCCTCAGATATACACCTTCCTACAGGCTTAATCTTAGTTTTGAAAACTTGACATCACTAATCCTCATGGTTGGCAAATTTTGCATTTTTTGTTGTTATCCTAGTCATTGCCATTTTGTGAACATCGTATGAAATGATTAAAATGCTTAGAGTGCATTTGATTGCGGAATTTTTTTAGTTTTCCATGAAAATTTTCAAATGAAAATGAAAATTTTGAAAACGTGTTTGGTTGATTTATCTGTGATTGTTTTTCCTTCCATAGTTCTTTCAAAAAAAAACGAATCTATCTGATTGATGACTCATAAGAAGACAATTAATGATTTAAATGCTTAATAATAAGAATGAATAATCAAATTAATTCATCGATTTACCTGGGTGGTCAACTTATGGGCCAATAAAAGATTTTTATCTTCGAAACTCATTATTCCGGAGGATCCAGCTACAGAAACCAGGAACAAAGAGTTTTCCCCCATTTTCCGTCAACTCTTTGGCCTTAAGAACGTTGGTTTTAAGAATGAGTGATTGTCCTTCTTCGACCATTACTGTGCAACCTGAGAGCGCTAATGAGTTCCACTTATTGAATAGGGTTCTATGGTTTAAATTTTTTCCAAAAAAATGAAAATGTTATGTTTTCCAAATTGTATGTAAATTAGAAAAATGATTTTTACAGATTTCCAAAATTTTCTAAATTTATAAGATGTAAATTGTAAACTCCACTGATTCCATCCAAACGCGTTTTCAAAATATTTCATTAAAAACTGAAATGAAACCCAACTCTATATTTTGAAAACATTTTATAAAAAAATGAAAACATTTTTCCACAACCAAACACATTCTTTTATTTGTCTTTTTTTGAAATTATTGTTATAATTACTAAATTACCCATCCACCACCACCGTATTTCACCATCGACATTTATTTATTTACTTTTAATAATTTGTTTTAAGTTCTTACACCACCACCACCACGATTCAGGCATTCACCACATTCTATAACTCAAAAACTTAGAAAATAAACTAATTAGCACACTTTAACTCTGCGGATCCTAAACCTGAAAAAAGATGGTGAAAATCTATAGGTCTTTCACGAACATGAAGAAGAGGGGGGAAATCCATTGATAGTGGTCACCGACTTTGATTGGTGGAGGAAGAAGCGGTGGTGGACATTTCTAAAACCACATAAAGAGGATGACGTCGTTTGTGACATCGTAGTATATTGCAAGCTGATGGAGTAGATATGTGAACTAGCGGTGGTAGAGCAGATCTTTGAGATGATGATGACGTAGTGGAGTAGAGAGAAATCTAGCGCAAAAGTAGCCGGATGTGGCGGTTGGTTTGTCGGCATACCAACATAGAATGAGAATTTGTGAGAGCGATCTCGGTGGTGGAGTAGAAAAGGTGAGGTGGTGGAGTAGAAAAGTTGGGAGATGATGGTAAAATAAATAGGGGATAGGGACCATATATGATGGGTTTGCCAACTGAGAGGGTTGGTAGTGTTAAATATCCAAAACATAGGATTAAACTTGCTGAAAGATATACACTACAAGTACCAAAACAGTAATTTACTTTTATAAATTTTTTTTTCTTTTGTAATTGGTTTATTATTGAGGTATGATTTTAAGCCTCATTTATTAGAGGGAATTCATCGGAAGGCTAGAATTCTATTTCAATGCTGTGGGAAACGAGCTTATAGGTGGTCGTGTCTCTGTCTACCTGCCTTCTGTGGGCCTCTGTTGCAGACTATCAACACCCCTTTTCATCTACTTCAATTCCTCAGCATCTTTCTTTTTTCTAGCTACATTTTAAAAAATTATTCTCCATATATTTATTCCAACATTTAATGATCAAAATCAAACATTTTATAACAATCAGTCAAACATATAAAACCTGGTTTGTATACATATAATTAAAGAACTGAGATAAACTGAAATCCAATTTGTTATGTACGGTCATATCTTCAATTCTCTCATCTCAATCAGACCAATTTATATTAGTTTGACTTTTTGTTATATTATATCTTTTGATTTTTGTTTATTTCATGTTTGTTTTGTCGATATGTTTTTAATTGGATCCATACAAATACTGATTCTTAAAAGAATATATATATATATATATATATATATATATATATATATATATATATATATATATATATATATATATATATATATATATTATCCAATGAAGTTTTGGTTGTTTTAAGATAAACAAGTTTTGTCTAGAGCAAATGGTACCATTGGGATTCCTTCTTATATCTTCCTTTTTGTCTTTATTTCCCGTCATTATTCTTTTTAATCTCGTTTTGTCGCGCTTTCAAGCCCCTTTCACTTTTCATATGTGGGTCCGTATTCTCTCTCACATGGTGGTCCATACCATTCCAATTTCCATTCTGTTAATTTTCCTGTTTGCCCTTTTGGTTTAATGTGTTCTTTTCTTTTTGTTGCATATTAATAAGGTGGTAATGTGATAGAGATGGATCAATCTCACCCACCTCACTCTTTATGGCACATCCAACTTTTATCCCTATCAATAAAAGTTGATTTAGTTGAAAATATTTATTCAAGTTAGAATTAGACTGTTTTTATATGATATACATGCATTTACAAAATAGCTGTATCTAAAATAACCAATTAAGATTGGTTTGAATCAACACCAAACTGTTTAAGTAGGTTATAAGGGGTTTGTGAAGACCTTATTTATCCCAAGATTACAAACTCTACAATATAAACCGTAAAGTACATATAAACACCCATAGGCGGATATGAAATTTTCAATAGCTATTTTATGGAAATTATGGTGTTACACAATGAATGTGAACATCTATCATAAAATATTATATTACTATCACTTCTAGGGGCGGATACATAAATACATATTAGGTATTGCTGATGTTGAAGTAGGTGTTGCAGGTGCAGGAAAATAGGTAAAAAAAATCAAAATTTCTTCCACTGCGTACATAAAAAATAGGTGTTGTCAGTGACATACCAAGACTCTTACTAAAACCGCTCAAGACCACTTCGCCCCTAACCACTTCTCACTATTGAGATGAACAAAAAAACCTTTGGGCTCTATAATTGAAAATTATGAAGGAACTAACAGGTTGGCTAGTTTTCTTGTCCCACATAGATGAGGAAGAATGATAAGATTTATAATGTATTTTTTCGTACTTAACCCTTAAAAACTTTAGTGGGTCAAATGACGGACCAAACCCACACACACTCTAGTAGTCGTGAGCTGCGGACCTATGGTCGTTCACCTATCTATGGTTCTTTCTTTACTTGTGGTTGATCGATTTCTGGAAAACTCTAGGCCATGAAGAAATCCATCACATTATAGAGCATGGATTATGAAGAAAACAATGAATGGATTTTAAAATTATGAAGCGCTTAGATTTAAAAATAAAATTTTGGATTAAGTGGGCCATATACGGAGACCATGACTTTCTTTTCGATCACTAACTCATTAATATCAACAATTTATTCTAGACCCTATCTCCGGATGATAATTTGTTAGTATAAGCCTTATATTTGTAATATCCTGATGTCAATGTAATTTTTATTTTCATCCTATGTTTGAATAATATTGTATTTTAGCCATTGGAATTGAAAAGGATTGCAAAATGGCCCATAGTGACAATATGGTAATATGGTCCAAGTGTAGTACATTGGGCGTACACCTCATACGCGGGGCGTACGTGAGAAATGTGCAAACCCTAATTTTTAGGGTTTAGTCCATATTTAAACCTCATTATAGCTTCATGTCTCATTTCTTCATCAGCCTCCCTCTGTGAAAAATGACCCTAAGCAAACCATAAGTGAGAATAGTGCATTTTGAGCCATTTGGAGGTGTTCTTGAAGAAGAAGAAGGTGGTGAGAAGAGCTTGGAACTTGGAAGCATCTTGGATCTAGGATTTCCTTCTTGTTAGCAACCTCTAGGAGGTATAAAGTTTGCAACTTGATCACTCCATCTTGTAGATCTAGACATTTCTCCCTTTAAGACACTTTTTGTCCCAAAAATGGTGATTCTTGAGCATCGCATGTTCTTGACCCAATAAGTCGTCCTTTCAAACCTTATGAGGGGTCTTAAGTTATAAAAATATGGTCTTGATGGTTAGTTTTTCTCCATGCATGCTATAGAAGGTGTTAATGCATTAAGATGTTGAGATTTCATGGTTTAAGCACTTAATGGACATGCAAAGTCATAAAGTTGGAAACTTTATGACCCTTGATGGTATTTTAGCCTTAGATTTGTAATTGGAAGCATTAAGTCGAAGAAATAAGTGTTGAATGGGTTAAGAGAAGGGTTGTTGCGTACGTTGGGAGTACCGCAGGGTACGCTGCACGTACGTATAAATGGCCCTGACGCCTCGGACGCTTGTATGCCCTGCGTACCGCCGGAGTATGCCTCGCGTACGAAGCCTGAGTCAACTCGTCTGACTTGACCAGGTTGTGTTGACTCCGTTGACTTGCTGACTTTGACCAAGGTTGACAAAATTTGACTTGAGGGTAGTTTGGGTGACATGTAGAACCGGTATTAGGGAGCCGAGTATTGATCAATTATTCGTCAGACTATGAGGTGGGTCTTCCTCACTATGCTCATGGGTCGAAGGCACCAAGATATGCCCATGAGATTGAATATCTTGTTATAGTATGTTACTGTTGGATTAATGTCTAAGTCCATAACTATAATTGGTAAGACTTGACCCGACCCGGCATGGTCCATTTGGGTTGCATGGCATCATGCACTTGGATAGACTATAATGAGAGAAATAAGACACTTATGGTTATTAATATATTATAAGTTCTAGTATATTAATAATAAGAATAATAAGATTATTTAATTAGTATTGATCAAGAATTAATCTAGGATTAATTAAGTGATCAAAAGAAGACTAATTAAATATATGGGTTGATTGTGTAAATCATCCATACTTGTATAGTGGGCTAATGCTCCATGGATAATCAAGTTGGGCCACCCACGACCTTGGCTTTTTAGAGAATCCCACTTCTGTCTCGTAGGACTTGTAGCTCGGCAGTCCACCGGGTGGGTTTGTTTATCCTTCCAGTTTCGAGTGTATTCTTGGATAGTTATAGCGGCCCGTAAAACCCATAGGATGGTCCATGGATGCTCCATGGTGTATTTGAACCCATGGATCCAAGGAAATGGAAAGTCATGACAATTAGGGTTTACCCTAATTGTAACACTATATAAAGATCTTATTCTTGACAAAATTGGCACTAGAGAGTGAATAAGAAGGGCTAGCCGATTTCATGAAGTGTAGATTTCTCTCAAGTTATTCCAAGTGTATTTGGTGTCGTGTGAACCATTTGAGGTGTCACACTTGGGGCACTAGGCACTCAAGCTTCATGAAGACTTTCTACATGAAAGAGGTATGTATTCTATCTTGTTATATTCATTATTTTATATGCTAGATTAGGATAATACCTTGGATGTTCATATTTGTATGTATAATAGAGAAAACATAGATCCAAGGTATTTAGGGTTGCATGTACACTTAGGAGTGTTAGAATGCTCAAAACCCAATAGTGGTATCAGAGCCACGGGTTGTTTTCTGTTATATTGATGCAAATATTTTATTTTCAAAGTTGAAAAAAAAGGAAAAAAACATTAAGTTTGTCAAATTTTAAGATAATTACTTGTTCTTGTGAAAAACTGATTATTTGTAAAATTTGAATAATTTGCTTTATGAGTTGAATTAGGTCAAATTTAATAAAAGATAAAATGATATGATTATTTTATTAGTTTTAAAAATTTGATCTAAAGAGTTTTATTTTTTGAAACCTCCATAAGTTATGGATATGAAAAGGTTTTAAAAAAATTGATTCAAAGTTTTTATGGAGTTACAAAATTTGGTGTTAATGTTTTAAAGGATTCCATAACTTAAAAGTTTTTTTGTGTTACCTTGTTTTATGAGTGAAATAGTTGTTTTCAATCCAAATTAATCTAACAGTTGATTCTAAAATGTGTTTTTGTAACTTGTCCTCAAGTTATATGAAAAGTCACATTTAAGTTTCATAAAACTCATAAAAGTTGGCAAAGGTTACAAAATGAAGAGTCTAGTTCTAATTAAATGGTGTTATGACTCCATAATTTGTCCTCAAGTTATGGAGGACCAAGAGTCTCTTTATTAAATAATAAATTAAAAAAAAAGTGTAACCTTAATTAATTCCATAAGTTATAAAATAAAGAAAGTTAATTCTTTTATTAGTTTAAAGTCTTCCATAACTTGTCCTCAAGTTATGGAACTTGAAGAGTTTTTGGATTAAAACTACTTTAAACACATAAGTGATGGAATTAATTAGTTTTGAATAGTTTCAAAACTTGCCCTCAAGTTTTGGAATTTGTAAAGTTTTATCTTATGAATACTTTAATTCCAAGTTAGCCCTTAAAATTTTAAAAGTTAAAATTCAACCCTTATACTTTATAATATTATAATTTAATAATATATATATATATATATATATATATATATATATATATATATATATATATATGTATAAGAGTAAAGTCAGTCTTACCGCTAGTACGCCTCATTCACGAAGTCGGTCTATAAGGTGGGTATAAGGTTGTTGCCTATAAAATGGCAACTTAATGGGTGTCCACTCTCACCCACCGCTTGCTTGACTGGTGGAGGGTCGTTAGCCGAACGGGTTTGATAGGACTAGAATTCTCCCTTCATTAAAAGTATTAATGATAAATACTAAGTAACTAAACTCTTAATAATACCCAATCTTAGTTACTTAGGAAAATGTGAATAAGGTGCTAATCCATGAAATTACACTTTGCACTTTGTTTAAGTCGGTTAGTGGAGCGTGTGTGGTTAACCGGCACACCAACTCGTATTTAACAAGGTAGGTAAAGGGTAACTTAATGTTTATCATAGTATCGATGGAGCGTGTGTGGTTAACCGGCACATTGATTGAGGGGTAAACACTTAAGGGTACCAAGTAATTTGCATGGTTACTTCACACCTTGTTTTGTGATCCTCGGCATCCCAGTCACAAAACCTGAAGGGCACACTCGAGATTGAAACATGCCATTGAACAGTTCAATGAATCTCAAAGATCTAGGAGTTTCAAAAACCAATTAAAACCTAATAATACATTTCGTTTATCTTGGTGGAAATTGGTGAATCGTCATTCACCTACCTTAAAATATTTTATAGCTTGGATTATGGCATCCCTCTTCTAAGTTATAAAATAGTTTGTAGGGTCCTAGCCTTAATATTTCATATTGGGTGTCATATTAAGGACTTATGATCAACTATCTTAAATATCTCCCAAAAGATGTCTGGTTTAGACATTTATGATCTTCCCAAATCTCTTGAAACAAGCTTTCCTAAATGAAGATGATGTCCCATGGAAATCATTCTTCTTCCACCTCCTCTAATTATTCTCCCTAACCCACAAGTTCTTGAAAAGTTTAAGGTCACTCAAGCCCTATTTGCAAGGCAAGGTCTAGGTGTGATCACATCTTGGAGATGTAGTCACATATTGACAAGTCGGGAGAGTTGGGTGTCAAAGTCTTGAGAAAGTTGGTGGTTCAACTACTTTCTAAGTCACATAATGAGTTCTTTTGGAACACCTATGAAACAGACTATGACAAGACCCTTAATGATCTTATCTATTTGCTAAGATCAACTTCCTAAAACTTTATGGACATTGACAATGATGACATTGGATATCCAGTAAAGCTCTCTCGTCCCAATGGAAATGGATCGGCCATAGTCAACTGGGTTAACCAAATGGAAAAGAGAAAATCTAAGTCAGTGATAGTCCCGTGTACCATTACCAAAGGGTCCATATGTTTATATTGCCAAAGGAAGGGACATTGGTTGCGAATCTGCCAATTTACCTAAGGGTGTTAAAGTCAATAAGTTTGACTCTACTTTAGGTAAAGTCCACTATCTAACTCTGCTAAGTTTCTATTCTGAGATTCTTATTACATGATGTGACTGGGCCACATGTTGATGTTTTAAGAATCAAAGAAAAGTAAAGGAACTTAAAGAAAGAATATGTTGAATCTGATCGCGTAGATGGATTTCTATCGCGTAGTTTGAAGATCGTATTCTTGAGCTGCTTCTTAGGAGTTATGAGGTATTGCTTAGGAATAGATAACAACAAGTTTTCATATGGATTGTAAGGATAAGTTTTTTCGCAAAGTTTTAAAATAAAAGAAAATTTTAGATTTTATTTATTTTAAAATATCCTTATAATGCATTTGAGGAAAAATTGTTGCTTATATGATTCCATTAATAGCAAGAGTGGAAATATGAAATTGATTCTTTCATTTGTGGTAATGTCTAAATTTACCAAATAAGGAAAGATTCTCATCACCCAAGTTTCAATTGGACCGGAACTTGGAATCATGCAAGTTGTATAGCATGATGAATGAGAACTTTCAAGTATTGGAAAATTAAGACTAACTACTTGTTCACATGGATGTGTGAGTCAAGTAACGGACTAAGGGATCGAGTACACATTCTTGTGCACTGATTAAGTCCACCACAAAAGATCGATAAGATTATTCGTCATAATTTACTAAAGCTTAGTAAATATGGTTATACTTACAGGATAAAGTATAATTATGAGACATTGGAAAAGTTTCAATGTAAGGTAGAGCGAATAAGAAGAATCAACTTAGGCAGAAGGATAAAAGTTTCTCAAATCTGAAAAGATGGGAGAGTACTTTAGTATCGGTTTTTGTGATCATATTAATGATTAAGAAACCATATCAAAGTTAGTTCTCTAAGGAAATCTTAGTGTATTCTTATGACTAAGAAGAGGAACTTGAATTGTTGAAGTGGTTAAATCAAGAAGATGAGTCATACTTCGTTCCAAAACAATTCTTAGAGTTATACTATAAGATTGTAACTTGAGTGACATGTCTTAAAGAAGGTTTAAAACACTTGTCAAATGTAAGAGTAAAAGTTTTCTACTCTTGTACATTTGAAATTGGTAAGTTGTGATGTTTTGGATAAAACAAAGACCAACTTAGGCCAATTGTGTGAAGTGTTTGTCTTGATTAGAATCAACACTATCTCTTGGATGTTTGACAAGGGAGTCTTATAGGTTAAGAGGACAGTGGGAGTCTTAAAAGGTCTTGAAAGTCTCAAGAACTAATCAACAATAAAACCTGAAGTTCTTCACTAGCACACGACTTGAGGTTTATAACCTATCGTGTTGACATATTTTGTGCCCATTCCAGTTAGAGTTGGCTTTGCATATGAGTTCCTAGAGTTCTCAATTGGTTGCACAACAACTTGGAAGCAATGGCAGGCCCTTGAGCTGCCAGGTGGCAAGAAATTAAGATTGAGTTCAGTCCATATGAGTTTGGATTTGTCATTATCCTTGTCTTGTGACTATGATTTTGACAATTCACATGGATAAGAAGACATACACCATTAAATCTAAGTGTCATAAGGTTTCTCTCCGATTCATGAAAATGATGGTGAGGAAACACTTTCACTAAGTAGATTTTAGCTAGATGGAAATTGTGATATTTGCATTCTCAAAGTCGTTAGTGGAGCGTGTGTGGTTTACCGGCACACTAACCTGGACTTGTGAGAAATGGCAAAAAGTTCTAACCATTATGATTATGGCATCCCTCTTCATAATTGTTTAGACACACAAGTGTGCTATCTAAGGGAAGGTGTATGATTTTGATAAAGTCTTATCAAAACAATCTAATATCAGAAATCTGAACTTTGGTAAGAAAGTCAATGAAGTATTGATTTCTAGAAGTCCAACTGATTTCTGAGTACATGTCAAAGCTAGTGGGAGCATAAGTGTTATGCTAATAATCATCATGTTAGTGGGAGCATGATAATTATGATAAGTATTGCAAGCTAGCAATGTTAATTATAGAAAACAAAAGTTTCAATTGGGAAAGAGTTGTTTTGCTATAACTAAGGGAGAGGAAATTATACTTCATCTCAAGTCTATAAGCTTAGACCGTGAGGTTTTAATCATTTAGTCAAGGATATATATATGAATTTCATGTTGGAATGGCTCAACATAAGGAAATTATGTATATGGGTCCATTATTTGCGTTCTAAAATTCGATTATGATTACGGCATCCCTTTTCATAATCTGAATTATGAGAACTTGGCAAATTGAAATGGAAATAGTATAGCAAAAGACTGGTTTAGTCTTTATGTGAGACATCATGAATCGTGTCCCATATGCTTCAGATATAGGATCGATTACATGTGCTATATTCATCCGTTCTAAAATTTTCCAAATGCTTGGGCATTAAGAAGGGAAAAGGTCTAGAATTGGATATGACTAAAAGGATTAATCAATTGTCGAGGACAATCTAAGGTTTACCAAAGATTGGGTGCTCAAGGACAGTTGGAAGTATAGTGATAATTCTGGGAGGACCATATTGACATAATCTGTAAGGAGGCAACTCTTGTTCAGAAGTGATAGTCAAAATGGAATCTAGAAATGTTTCAAAGTTAGAAATTATTCAATCTATGTAAGATTAGGAAACTTAATGCAAGAAGGATGTTTCCAAGGAGCTGATCTCCTTTGGAATACTTTGTAATGTATGTTGTCAAGTCCTTGTGACTTTGTGCATAATCATTACAAGAGGATCAATGCATATAAGTTTAGAATCTAATAGATTTCAGTAAATGGCATGAATTTGGAATTCTTGCATTTGCAGTAAGGATTTGGGAGTGTGAAAAGAGAATCATTGGAGTTATGTTCAATTGATTTATTTCACAAAGTAAAGATCATAGACAAACATAGTATGCATACTTGGTGTGTGGCATGACTAGTGTTTACAAAACATAGTGTACATGCTTGGAGCATGGGACTATTATTGTTTTAAATTCAAGATTAGAGTTGATAGCTGAAACAGTATACATGAATAATGTGTAATCATATGGTGATAAATAAAAGGTGTTTTATTTATGTTCATAGGTTTTGATACCATATTGGATTCAATTATTCTTGTGTTTCATTTTGCATGTTTTGACTTCCAGAATAAACTAGGTTATTCTTCCAGAATGACTAAGTTATTCAAGCCATCCACAGTCGGTCATATGTTGGAAGTAGATATGAATTAAGACTGTCATGGTTTGGCTTGTATAGGTCTAAGGTGTTGGACAAAGGGCTACAACACACATGAGTGCCCATAAGTTCTGAGTATTGGATTCAACCCGCGCTCATTGGAATCACTTCATGGATTTTATCACGAGTGATCATGAGACGATAATATCTTATATTCTTCAAACCTAGAGATATGAGTTGTTACTATGAGTTGATAGTACATTGATTGCACGAAAACGCATTGGTAACTCGATGTTATAAAACGTGTCTTTGTGTATGATTCAACAAGTAGTAGAACAAGCCATATGAGTCGAAGTTTATCCATTCCTTTTACCTTCGGGATAAAAGCGATATCTGTGGGCCCCTCGATGATTTGATGATGACAAATGGAAGTGCTCGGCCGGGCCAGGACTGATTTGATTTGTTCGATTAGTCAGGCATCATAAATCAGAAATCGGGAAACAACAAATGGACAGAGAGAATGATTATAATCCATGTCTCAATTCATATGATATCTAGAATGGAGGAATATATGATCCCTTATCTAATTGACAAGTCATTAACAAAGGTCAGAGTTCATCGACAAGGTCAGAGTTCGACAGAAGCTTTTGAGAGCTACGATTGCCAATTGGATCCTGAAGTCATATGCAATAATAGTTTTAGACTTATCCAAGTGGGAGACTGTTGGATTAATGTCTAAGTCCATAACTATAATTGGTAAGACTTGACCCGACCCGGCATGGTCCATTTGGGTTGCATGGCATCATGCACTTGGATAGACTATAATGAGAGAAATAAGACACTTATGGTTATTAATATATTATAAGTTCTGGTATATTAATAATAAGAATAATAAGATTATTTAATTAGTATTGATCAAGAATTAATCCAGGATTAATTAAGTGATCAAAAGCAGACTAATTAAATATATGGGTTGATTGTGTAAATCATCCATACTTGTATAGTGGGCTAATGCTCCATGGATAATCAAGTTGGGCTAAAGCCCATAGGATGGTCCATGGATGCTCCATGGTGTATTTGAACCCATGGATCCAAGGAAATGGAAAGTCATGACAATTAGGGTTTACCCTAATTGTAACACTATATAAAGATCTTATTCTTGACAAAATCGGCACTAAAGAGTGAATAAGAAGGGCTAGCCGATTTCATGAAGTGTAGATTTCTCTCAAGTTATTCCAAGTGTATTTGGTGTTGTGTGAACAGTTTGAGGTGTCACACTTGGGGCACTAGGCACTCAAGCTTCATGAAGACTTTCTACATGAAAGAGGTATGTATTCTATGTTGTTATATTCATTATTTTAAATGCTAGATTAGGATAATACCTTGGATGTTCATATTTGTATGTATAATAGAGAAAACATAGATCCAAGGTATTTAGGGTTGCATGTACACTTAAGAGTGTTAGAACGCTCAAAACCCAACAGTTATTATGTTGTAGAGATCGGTTAGATCGGTATCTTGTTATATAGGATGTTATGTAACACCGTAATTTATCAAACAATTTTTCACATTTTCAAAACATACTTTCATTCATAAATATTATAAAAATATCATTGTATCACATATCAATCCATAGAATCACAACCCCAAGATCATAATGTATAAAACTCCTCATGTGTGTACTGATCATGTCGGCACCTTCCCGCGATCCTCACTGGTACCTGAAACACATAACACAACATTGTAAGCATAAATGCTTAGTGAGTTCCCCAAAATACCACATATCACACATAATAGCCACTCGAGGCTATAACTCTGTGGACCCTCCGGTCCTAACTCTATGGACCCTCTGTTCCTAACTCTGTGAACCTTCCGGTTCTAACTTTGTAACTCTGGAACATACACGACATGAATCACATAGAATAATGCAGTGTATCACAATCACATAAATAACATACAAGATACTCTGTCATATAAATCTAATTACCACTCTAGGTAAAGTATAGTGAGAAGACTCACCTCAAGAAATCTCAAATAATCTCGAACTCAGAATATTGAACTAGTCCCTGCCTAATCACATACATAATTACTCTAATCAATATGACTTTCAAAGGCTAGACTAATTTCCTCTAAGTTCTATAAGAAGGGTAAAAGACCATTCTACCCTTATAATGGCTCAAAAGTCCAAACATTGACTAATCCCTAAAAGTCAACAAAGTCTACGGTCAAACTTTGGCCAGACTCGTCGAGTGCACTCAGGCAACTCGGCGAGTCCACATTGGCCCTCTGAATCCTTCCAAGCCCCACTTGGCACGACGAGTTCCCTCTCCACTCGCCGAGTTACTCAGCAATGAATCGCGGGGCAACCCCGACTCGACCCATCGAGTCCACTTATGAACTCGGCGAGTTGCTCCCATGACAACACTCATCTGACCTCCTGAGGTCAGATCTGCTTCACTAATCTATAGATTTGGCTCCCCCATGACCAATAAACACGTAAAGGTCAAATCTTGCTACACATGCATTGCTCCCAAGGCTTATTTTGGTGAAATCCCTTCTAACATGGCAACCTATGTCCATTTCCTCCATAGAACCACAAAAAGCAGAATGGTTCAGGCTCTCTTGACCTCAAAAGGTCCAGATCTAGAGTTTAGCACTCAATGGGACACTATACTCAACTAAACAAGCCATAAAAGGGTATAGAAAACCCTAGATTCAATGCCCTTAAGCAAAACAGAAGGATAGAACCGAATAGCTACCTCAAAATTGAAGATCCAAGCTGAAAACCCACTGAAATGCAATCCTCTTGACCTCCCCTTGCTGGAAACACTTTCTCCTTTGCAAAATCCCACCAAAAATGATCAAAGAGGCTCAAACTCTCTCACAACTCGCTCAAGATCAATAGGGTATCTCTCTCTGGACTGGTAGCCGTAAATGAGGGCTATAAGGTCCTTTAAATAGGGCACAAGCCCGGGGATTTAGGGTTTCCTTCGTCAGCGCGGACTCGTCGAGTCCCTTCATTTATCCAGTCAGCGAATCGCGATCCTACTCGACGAGTCTAAAAGTCAACTCGTCGAGTCCCTCTCTTAACTCCAAAATAAATGATAAAATATAGTACCTGGAAATTCAGATGTTACAATTCTCCCCACTATAATCAGAATTCGCCCTCGAAGTCTTACTCCGTAAACAACTCTGGATGCTACTCACGCATCTCCAACTTCGGCTCCCAAGTCAGCTCGGACCCTCTCCGATGTTGCCACTAGACCTGTACGAGGGGCACCTCCTTGTTCCTCAGAACCTTGATCTTCTGATCCACAATCGCAACTGGCCTCTCAACATAGTTCAGACTGTAATCCACCTGAATATCCTCCAATGGTACCACTGCCAACTCGTCGGCTATACACTTCCTCAGCTGAGACACGTGGAAGGTATCATGGATCTGGCTCAACTCCGCAGGTAGCTCCAGACGATAGGCTACCTTACCTACCCTCGCAGTCACCGTGAACAGACCGATGTACCGGGGCCCTAACTTGCCCCTCTTCTTGAATTGGATCACTCCTTTCCAAGGAGATACCTTCAGGAGTACGAAATCCCCCACCTGGAACTCAAGCTCGGATCGTCGCCTATCTGCATAACTCTTCTGGCGACTCTGAGTTGTCAACAACCTTTGTCTGACCTGTTGTATCTGCTGAGTTGTCTGAAGCACTAACTCAGTGCTGCCCATCACTCGCTGCCCGACCTCTCCCCAGCATATGGGAGTCCGACACCTCCTCTCGTACAACAAATCAAAGGGAGGCATGCTGATACTTGAATGGTGGCTGTTGTTTTCAGAAAACTCAGCCAACGGCAAATACGTGTCCCAAATTCCTCCGAAGTCCAACACACATGCTCACAGCATGTCTTCGAGCGTCTAAATCATTCGTTCACTCTGTCCGTCCGTCTGTGGGTGGTATGCGGTACTAAAATGCAGCCTCGCACCCAAATCCTCATGGAATTTCTTCCAGATGCTAGAAGTGAAACGCACATCTCGATCTGAAACGATCGAGATCGATACTCCATTCCACGATACCACCTCTCTCACATATAACTCTACCAGCCTCTCAACAGAAGAGCTCTCACTGATAGCAAGAAAATGAGCGCTCTTCGTCAGCTGGTCAGCAATCACCCAAACTGCATCGACACCCCTCGCAGTCCTCGACAATTTGGTGATAAAATCCATGGAAATCTGTTCCCACTTCCACTCAAGAACCTCAAGTGGCTGCAACTTGCCATTCGGACGCTGGTGTTCGGCCTTCAGCTGTGACAGGTCAAGCACCTCTCTACGAACCACGCGACATCCCTCTTCATACAAGGCCACCAATACTCCCCCTTCAGGTCCAAATACATATTAGTGGCCCCGGGATGGATTGAGAACCTCAATCTATGCGCCTCCTCCATCAGAATGGTACGTGTCCCACCTTCAAACGGCACCCAAATCCGACCCTGAAAGGTCATAAGCCCTTGGCTATCGGCAACGAACTCAGATATCTGCCCAATCACCAGCTCTCTTTTGCAGTTCTACGGTCTCATGGCCTTTACATGGGCCTCCCAAATGGTGTCCAACACCGGAGTCATCACTGTCAATCTCAAACAAACATCTCGTATCGGGGAACTCTCCGCCCTGCGACTCAGGGCATCTGCTACAACATTAGCCTTGCTCGAGTGGTACAGGATCTCCCACTCATAATCCTTTACCACATTGATCCATCTCCTATGGCACATATTCAGGTTGGGCTGATCCATCAGATACTTCAAGCTCTTGTGATCCGTGTATATGGTACACCGGACCCCATACAAATAGTGATGCCAGATCTTGAGGACGAACGCCACAGTCCCCAACTCCAGATCGTGAGTGGGATATCTCGTCTGTCACACCCCAAAACCGATAGTGGCGGAACACGTTCTGGGGTGGAGGACGTCATGTACAGTATCATAACAATTGCATAATAGTAAAAACAAGTGACAATAACCATTTGCATTTATATAGTAAATTTAATTAAAAACGTGTTCTATAAAGTTTAATAGACACCAAAAGTATAACAAAATAAAAGATGGGTCTTGTATGTGCTCCATCTTCTCCAAAAGCTACACCTGTACCTGTCTATCTTTGACTTGAGGATACAAGTTATTTTGAAAATGAGTATCAGCATAAAGATGGTGAGTTCATAAGAATTTAGTGTCGTTGTTGTGTAAAAGTGTTTACAAACTTATAGTATAAAAACTGAAATTTATGTTTATGAGTAGTAGAAATCCCTAGAAAATCCTATATTTTCCAGAAAAGTACATTGTAAGTTAAATCCTTTGAGTTGTGTGTAAGTATTATCATTGAAAACCTTCAGTTATAAAAGTACGATAATAAATCTCATTGGAGTAACATAGATGAATAAAAGTTATGCCTATTGACAGTAGTAGTGGTGCGAACTTCCATTAGTAATAGATATTTGCTTACTTCGGGATGTTAGCTTAGACTTTAAGTCTTAGTGTATTAGTTTGGATAAAGGTGTAACCCCTCATGTAACCAGACTGAACGATAATAGAGAACCCGATGACCTTCCCTGTCATGCGTAGTGTAGTGATGTAGTGCCACCCCTGGGCCTAGTCGGCTCGGACTGTAGTTAACAGTCGGGATGTAATAGTATCCGCCCCGTATAGATCTATACATGTAGTGTTGCCTTCCTTCTGGAAAGCCCTGGCCATATGGCGTAAGCGCGGTAGTGTGTCTTATAGAGGGATAGTGTGTTATACTCTGGATTCGTGTATTCTCTTGTATTATAGTATAGTAGTCTTTTAGTGTAGTTCATAGAGTGTTCTCTTATACGTGCATTAACTTGTAATAATAGTAGTTATAGTGAGTATAGTAGTAGTAGAGGTAACGAGCAGTAGTCTTAACTATACCTATTATAGTTAACTAGAGTGTATGATTTCATGACTTTGAATACAAAGGTATTGTATGAGATGAAGACTTTCATATCTAACACAAATATATAGGATATATAACTAAGAAATCAACGACAGTCGGACGGACAACAGATTCCCTAAGACCACATCAAACAAGAACATGAAATAAGGCGTGCTATCGGTCTTAAGTCCTTCAAGTCTTCCTTATATAAATATATTAGTGTATATATATTTTAAAAGAAAATTAGTTTAAACACAGTTTTGAAAATAGTTTATCAACAATTAAATCTTAAAAATGCATTTGATAATTAATTAAAACATTTTTATTGGTAAGTAGCTAAAAGTGTAGAAAAATCTCTTTTTTTATGATAAATTGTGAATCACATATGATTTGATGGTAAAACTTGTAGCATTATACTTGTATCCCCCCCCCCTTAAAACATGTAAAAACATTTAAAAAGGTTCATTAAGGGATATGAACTCACAGTTTATTGTAGGGTTCGAGTATGCGATTCGAATGAGTGTTGAGTGTCAACGGATGCTCTGAACGTACGTAGCCCCTATTAATTATATGGTGACACATATATAAGTTAGAGCTAAGGTGTTTCATGACTAAACATGATGGGAAATTCCTCCTAAGGGCTTGGAATCACTAAGACTAAGTGTCCCATGTTCTATACCCAATGATCTATGCAAGTTTAAGGCCAAATATGAGTATTAGGGTGTGTGTATGGCCATAAAGGTGGGTGTGCGGCTGGGGTATGCGGCCAGACTTGTGAGTGAGGCTGCACACTAGAGTGTGTGGCCGTACAGGGTGTGTGTGCGGCTGTACACAGGGGTGTGCGGCCGTACACTCCTTGCTTGAATCCCATGTGTCGATTATGTGGCCTTACTCTCACTTTGGAGGGTATTATGAGTGTGTGCGGCCACCTGATGACGGTGTGCGGCCGCACTCCTTCATAGGATGAATAACATGAAGAACATTATGAGTTTGAGGCTTGGATTCAAGTGTTTTACCTCTATGACAAGCTAAATGATGGTGTTCTTCACGTTTTGGGAGCCTTCTAGGTGTTTTTGG
Source organism: Lactuca sativa (assembly GCF_002870075.4). Taxonomy (NCBI): domain Eukaryota; kingdom Viridiplantae; phylum Streptophyta; class Magnoliopsida; order Asterales; family Asteraceae; genus Lactuca; species Lactuca sativa. Next base: position 27,284,298 of record NC_056629.2, on the reverse strand, counting down.
ATGGTTTTCTAGAGAGAGAAAGTATAGAGAGAGAAAGGATACAACCAAAAGTGAATGGAAGGGGGTCCTCCACTTTATATAGGGTTGAGTGTGAGGCTGGAGGGGTTTGCTGCTGGGTGTGCGTGTGTGCGGCCGCACACACCTCTCTTGGTGTGTTTGGCTGGATTTTGTGATGCAACACCCTTCCTAATCCTTCCTAAGGTCCATATCTATGATATATTAAGCCTAAAACACTAGCACGGACTCCATATACTATTAAAAGATGATAAATTCAAGTGAATTATGGATATATGGATCGATTGCTCAGTGTAAAAGTGTCAAGTTGTCACATCGTCTCATGAGGCTTCAACTGCCTCGATGCGTATGCTATCACATGACCTCTCTGCATCAGCACCGCACCCAGTCCTGATATCGACGCGTCAAAATACACCACAAAATCCTCCATCCCCTCCGGAAGGGCTAATACTGGGGCTTCGCATAATCTCTGGCAAAGTGTCTCGAATGAGGCTTGCTGCTCTGAGCCCCAACTGAATGCCACGCCCTTTGAGGTCAACCTGGTGAGTGGAAGAGAAATCTTGGAGAAATCTTGGAGAAATCTCCGATAATAGCCTGCCAACCCCATAAAACTCCTTATCTCTGAGGGGGATCTCAGCACCTCCCAACTCATCACCGCCTCAATCTTGACCGGGTCGACCAATATCCCGTTCTGGTTAACGAGATGCCCCAGGAACTGGACCTCTCGTAACCAAAAATGACACATGGAGAATTTGCGTAAAACCTCTCCGATCTCAGAACTCCGAGGATATCCCTCAAATGATCCTCATGCTACTCTCTAGATCTCGAATACACCAATATATCATCGATGAACACGATCACTGAACGATCTAGCATCGGCCTGCACACTCTGTTCATGAGATCCATGAACGTTGCCGGTGCATTGGTGAGTCCAAAAGGCATAACCACGAACTCATAATGCCCATAACGAGTTTTGAATGCTGTCTTCTAGATATCCTCCTCACACTCTCATCTGGTGATATCCAGACCTTAGATCAATCTTGGAGAACCAAGACACTCCCTGCAACTGATCGAACAAATCGTCAATCCTCGGTAAGGGGTAACGGTTCTTGACCGTCAGCTTGTTCAACTCCCTGTAATCAATGCACATCCGGTGCGAACCATCCTTTTTCTTGATAAAAAGGATCGGCGCTCCCCATGACGAGCTACTTAGCCGAATAAACCCCTTCCCCAGCAGCTCTTGCAAATGTGAGGATAACTCCTACATCTCTGGTGACGCAAGGTGATAGGGCGCTTTGGCGATAGGCGCTGCCCCTGGAACCAAATCGATACGGAACTCCACCTGCCTCTCGGGAGGCACACCCGACAACTCCTCGGGGAAAACATCTGGGAACTCACGCCCTATCGGGACCTCATCGACCGACCTCGGTCTCTCCGCATCTATTCTCGTATCCACCACATAAGCCACAAACCCACTACAGCCCTACTGTAGGCTCTGGCTCGCTCTAGCGGCCGAACAAAATGCTGACCCAGAACGGGTACCCTCGCCATAAACCATAAGAACTCCCCCACTAGGGTCTCGTATGGTCACCAACTATCGATCGCAGTCGATAACCGCTCCAAACCTGCTCAACCAGTCCATGCCCGCGATGACACATACATCTCCCATCGCAATCGGGACCAAATCAATCGGAAACTCAACGTCGAAGATCTCGAGTACACATCCTCGAATCACATTAGTGGCATACACCTCTCTCTCGTTAGCTATGGAAACTCGTAAAGGTCGACTCAACGCCTCTCAACAGATACGGATGTGCTGACTAAAGGCTAACGACACAAAAGACCGACTCGCACCCGAGTCAAACAACACCAAAGCAGGTACAGAACTCACAAGAAATGTACCTACGCATATCATGATATAAGCATAACACCATAACTCAAAATAAATAGATGAAAGACTACATACCATCCACAACATCTGGCGTTGCGCGGACCTCCTCCGCTGTCAACTGGAAGGCTCTCCCTCGTGCCTTCGGTGCCTCGGCCTTCACCGGCCAACTCTTGGTAGCTCGAACAGCAGCAGGGGCAGATCCCTGCAATGCTCCCTGTGCTGATCCCCCCAACTGCGGACACTCGGCCTTCCGATGTCCGGTCTAGTTGCAGTGAAAACAGACTGCAAACCTCTTGGGGAAATCCTTGGCCATATACCCTCCTTGCCACACTTGTATCAAGACCCTGCTCTACACACTCCCTCATGAATCTTGCCGCACTTGCCACAAGTGCGGCCCTTCTGGTTCCCTGATCTTGAATCGGCGGGCTTGGCCCGCCTGGCTGCCGGCTGGGACTGAGTCGGTCGTCGATCCCTCCCCTGAGACTCTGCCTCCTCCCTATCCTGAGTCTCCAACTCTATCTCCCTCTTTCGAGCATTTTCCAGGAGCTCGACAAATATCCGGTACGACGAGTTCGTCACGAACTCTCATATGTCTCTCTTTAAAATACTCAAATACCGACTCATACATGCCTGCTCGGTAGACACGTGCTCAGCGCAGAACATCGCCCTCTCATGGAACATCCTGGTGATCACTGTAACAAACTCAGTACCCTACTTAAGGGTCCGAAACTCCTGGGCCAAATGTTCCCTCTCCACTGGGGGAACGTACTCATCACGGAACATAGCGGTGAACCTCTCCCAGGTCACCGCGGCAAGCTCAGCAGACGAAAAGTGCGTCGTCACAAACTTCCACCAGTCCTTCGCTCCCAAGCGAAGTTGGTTCAGCGCGAATCAGACCCTCAAATACTCTGGACATGAACACGTATAGAAGCGTCCCTCGATATCAGAAACCCATCTCATCACCGCAATCGGATCCTGTGTTCCATCAAACTCTGGTGGCTTCGTGTTGTTGAATTCCTGAAACAACAACCAATCACCACCCTGAGGTCTGGCAGCAACAATAGTTGTGGTAGCTGCAGCGGCTACAGCCTCAGTAACCGCTGGGTGTCTCTCATCAAAAGTCTCAATCAGCGTGGTCTTAATAGACCCGAACATCTCTGGAATCTCTGGGCGGATAGCCGCAGCCACCTCCTCATGAATCAACCTGCATATCTCCTCATCACTAACACCACGGCTCTCTGGTGTGTGACGTGTCCCAACCATGATGTCTCTTTGAAAAACAACACAAAATATCAGAGACGTGCTCGAGTGTACAAACACTCGATATCCCATTCCTACTCGATCCCTGGTACCTTAAGGATTCTTACTTGCACTACGCACTGATCCGGTGTCTTCGGTAGTACGGTCCCAATACTACCGTCCACACCGCATCAATATTCACTCCAAGTCCTCCTCCTAGTATCCCAATTCCCAAGTACTCTAATCTCACTATGTATAGTCTACTCTCTAGCAGATCTCTCATAAGCTCCTCCCTGCTATCTACTCACTCTCAATCATCTCCTAGCAGCAAAACCCCTAGGCTAAGGCATCACAAATCAAGCCACTCTAGTCCTAATAAGAATACCTAGCCTACTCTACCATGCATAACATATCATCTCATATCTCATAACACATAATATAAGGTTATTTTGGGAAATCACCGTTCGGGCGCTGGCTGATCGTACACACTGCTCTGCTCTGCTCTTTTCAAAACCTTTTTACTCTTTTAGAAAAAAATTGTTTTATTTCGAAAAATTCCTCAAATCCTCAGTTTGAGTTCAAATGCGCTTGAAGGTGAATCTGAATCCCTCAAACCAAGGCTCTGATACCAACTTGTAACACCGTAATTTTTCAAACAATTTTTCAGATTTTCAAAACATACTTTCATTCATAAATATTATAAAAATATCATTGTATCACATATCAATCCATAGAATCACAACCCCAAGATCATAATGTATAAAGCTCCTCATGTGTGTACTGATCATGTCGGCGCCTTCCTGCGATCCTTACTAGTACCTGAAACACATAACACAACACTGTAAACATAAATGCTTAGTGAGTTCCCCAAAATACCACATATCACACATAATAGCCACTCGAGGCTATAACTCTGTGGACCCTCCGATCCTAACTCTATGGACCCTTTGGTCCTAACTATGTGAAACTTCCGGTTCTAACTTTGTAACTCTAGAACATACACGACATGAATCACATAGAATAATGCAGTGTATCACAATCACATAAATAACATACAAGATACTATGTCATATAAATCTAATTACCACTCTAGGTAAAGTATAGTGAGAAGACTCACCTCAAGAAATCTCAAAGAATCTCGAACTCGGAATACTGAACTAGTCCCTGCCTAATCACATACATAATTACTCTAATCAATATGACTTTCAAAGGCTAGACTAATTTCTTCTAAGTTCTCTAAGAAGGGTAAAAGACCATTCTACCCTTATAATGGCTCAAAAGTCCAAACATTGACTAATCCCAAAAAGTCAAAGAAGTCTACGGGTCAAACTTTGGCCAGACTCGTCGAGTGCACTCAGGCAACTCGGTGAGTCCACACTGGCCCTCTGAATCCTTCCAAGCCCCACTTGGCACGACGAGTTCCCTCTCCACTCACCGAGTTACTCAGCAATGAATCGCGGGGCAACCCCGACTCGACTCATCGAGTCCACTTATGAACTCGGCGAGTTGCTCCCATGACAACACTCATCTGACCTCCTGAGGTTAGATCTGCTTCACTAATCTATAGATCTGGCTCCCCCATGACCAATAACCATGTAAAGGTCGAATCTTGCTACACATGCATTGCTCCCAAGGCTTATTTTGGTGAAATCGCTTCTAACATGGCAACCTATGTCCATTTCCTCCATAGAACCACAAAAAGCAGAATGGTTCAGGCTCTCTTGACCTCAAAAGGTCCAGATCTAGAGTTTAGCACTCAATGGGACACTATACTCAACTAAACAAGCCATAAAAGGGTATAGAAAACCCTAGATTCAATGCCCTTAAGCAAAACAGAAGGATAGAATCGAATAGCTACCTCAAAATTGAAGATCCAAGCTGAAAACCCACTGAAATGCAATCCTCTTGACCTCCCCTTGCTGGAAACACTTTCTCCTTTGCAAAATCCCACCAAAAATGATCAAAGAGGCTCAAAATCTCTCACAACTCGCTCAAGATCAATAGGGTATCTCTCTCTGGACTGGTAGCCGTAAATGAGGGCTATAAGGTCCTTTAAATAGGGCACATGCCCGGGGATTTAGGGTTTCCGTCGTCAGCACGGACTCGTCGAGTCCACCGTTACCGACTCGTCGAATCCCTTCATTTATCCAGTCAGCGAATCATGATCCTACTCGACGAGTCTAGGCGTCAACTCGTCGAGTCCCTCTCTTATCTCCAAAATAAATGATAAAATATAATACTTAGAAATCTGGATGTTACATGTTAGCATGCGGTAGTGATATGTAGATATGCCTGTTATTTGTTCACTGGTTATATGTTTATTTGTTATATATATGTCAACATGTTATGGTTGGTTGGGTTGAGGTGGTCCTGCTTTATGCTAAAGGTCAAGATACTCAGGGCGACCCGGATAGACTAAAGGCCCTGCGAGGTGGTCCAGTCAGGCTGAAGGCCCGACGTGCAGTCCAGATAGGTTGTAGGCCCTACAAGGAGATCCAGCCATGCCGAAGGCTCGGAGAGTGATCCAGATAGGCTGTAGGCCCTGCGAGGCGGTCCAGTCAGGCTGAGGGCTCATTTATGCATGTTGTCGCTGTTATGTTTATGTGGTGATACTTTAGGGGAACTCACTAAATGTTGGCTTACAATTCTAGTTTTGTTTATGGTACTTCAGAGGACTGTGGCAAGGCGAAGACATGACTGTACATATCCCTGGTTTTATGATTGATTGGATCTTGGGAGACTCTGTTTTTGAATAATGTTTGAAAACAATGATTATTTAAACACTTTTTTTTTCAGTAAATGGGTTGTTTTAAAAAGTTTAAATTTATTGTGATTTTTTAGATGTTACAAGTTGGTAGTAGAGCCTTGGTTTGAGCCAATTGGAGGAACATTTGTGTGAATCCAATCTCAAAATAAGGAATTGCAAAGGTTTTAAAAATGATTTTCAAACTTAATCAAGAAAGGATGTGATGTGTACGATCAACCGAAGCTAGTAAGTATACCCTAAGTAACCACAACGTTATTTGATGATATGTTATGTTATGATAGAACAACATGCTAGTTGTAGGATAGGGATCTTTAGGAATTGCATGATAGAATTGATGGGTTTTGGCCATATGAACATTCCTATGTGCACATACAAACCCTAAGTAACCACAACTATGGGACTCACCGAGTTCATCAGGCAGAATCACAAAATTCGAATTTTGCAAGCAACAAACAAGCAACCGATGCATCAATTCAATAGAAACCAATCTAGGCTCTGATACCACTGATGGGTTTTGGCCATATGAACATTCCTATGTGCACATACAAACCCTAATGCTTGGATCTAGGTTTCTCTAATTGAACATGCATTGAATCCAAGACTTCTAATGACTATTAGAGTATAATAACATAAGAAATCAGATTTGAAAGATTACCTTGAATCACTTGCTTGAATCTTCTTGTCCTTGGAGCTTTAGAGTCACAATTGTCACTCCTCTAATGGCTTACAAACACCAACTAGCAAGAGGATGATTATAGAGAGAGGAGAGAGGAGCTAGAAGTCAGCCAGGGTTCTTCCAAAGGCAAGAGTACCGATTTCATCAACCCCTTGGGTCTATTTATACTTGTAAGGCTCCTAGGGTTTCACCCTTAAAACCCTAATTGGATAACTTAGGCCCTAAGCAATCCAATACCCTAATGATAAGCCTTGGACGATTTCAAGGTCTATCTTAAGCCTCAAAACCGTCCCCTTTTATCCTTAAGGGATTATAGCCCAGAGTACAACTATCATACAATTGACAGTTTATGCCCTTCTATTTAATTAATCTCCTTAAGTAACCAAGTTGATTCCTAATTAATTTATGACTTATATTAATCAAATAATAATATTATTATTCATTATATTATTCTCATAATATATTAATAATATTTATTCTCTCATTATAAATCATCCTGTCAATTTGCTATGGTGAAGGCAACCCAAAAGGACCATGCACAACCAGGTCAAATACTTGCCTAATATAGTTGCAGCCTTAGACACTATTCAAACAAGAATTTCCTGATATGTGATGACTTATTTCCTATAGAGTTTTCTTGTTAATTATTGTAGGACTCTTTCGGGAGTTAATTAACTACTAATTGAATACGTTAAGTTACATGCTGCATGAGTTAAATAGTTTTAGATTAAAGGATTTTATCCTCTTACGCAACTCTTGTCCGAGTCTAACCATTGTAGGGCTGAATCTTCTAATCTAAGATTATTTAAGTTATGTTGCATGTGATTGTATTCATGCAGTAGCTAACTGGAACCTATGGGGGTCGTTCGGTAGTTAATGGTAGGGTGAGATGTGGATCCTATTATAGCGTAGGGAGTATGTAGTGCTCACGTTGTGCTTTCTAGCAAGCGTTGGGAGTACCATTATGAGTGACTATGGATGTAGAAGGCTAGTTTTGGAATAAGTAGTCACTCTCGAGAGAGTGAGGATAGGATGTATGTGTATCCTAATTCTTGAAATTGTTTTGGGTAGTTGTGATGATTCTTGAAACAAATACAGGTAAGTGTGGAAGGTAGTATGGGCTCATACTACTGAAAGCACAAGACCCACACGTGTAGCAAGGAAGTCACAAACCTAAGGGATAGTATCGTCATGTGGTTGTAGCAATATGTGTTGTGACATTTATGATGCTTTTGATTCATTTTCAGTATCGAGTTCGCGAGCTGATGGCCGAGATAGGTCGGGATTGACTGTTGATCAGATTCAGGAAATGTTTACCATTGAGGTTTCATAGATATTATAGGAATAATTGTCGGGTATCGTGGGTCGAATCGCTGGAAGGCTAATTTCCATGTTTGAGGAAAAAACTGCAGCTTCGCAGACTTTGAGAGGTGTTGCTGAGATGAATACTGGGGGAGCTTGATGAGGGTACATCACTCAGAAAGAGGAAGATGGCTTATTCAGCAAAGGACGAGGGGTCTAAGGCTGCTAACTTGGGTATTAGAAGCCAAGGGAGCTATGATATATGCGGGAAGTGTGGGGGAACCCACAGGCTTGCTTATCACAAGTTCAAATGCTATAAGTGTGGAGAGAGAGGACATGTCTCTCGTGACTGCAAGAAGGATCATATGTGTTTCCAATGCTACTAGTCGATTCATCTCAAACATGACTATCCTACATGGCTAACGGAGGGAGTGTAAGCCCATATGTCCACTATCCTGCGGGAGGTCAAGGTTGAAGCACAAGAAATCACGGGACGTATTCTGATCCTTAGTTTAATTTTGAACGGATAATCGTTTGTGTAGAATCCTGTTAGAATTAATATGCTAGCATTTATAGGACGTAATGGGTAAGGGCTATGTCTTAGGAATCTTTGGAATGCCTCATCTGATTGATTTGATTCCTATCCGCTTGGGGGATGTATGTGTGATAGTAGGGATGGGTTAGCTAAGTAGGTTTGGAGCTTTGATTGTCTGTGAGGGTCAGTGGGTGGTACTTTGAACCCCAATTGGGGGAGAACAGGGTATTTATGGAAAGAGGACGGGATTGGGATCAACCTTTTATTCTGCTGCTAGAGATCGGCAGTATTTGCAACGTGGATGTATGGGTTACCTTGCTTACGTGATTGATACATGGTTTGGGGAGTAGGCATCGGATTTGGATGTGCATTGAGCAAGTTAATAGTGAAGAACCGTTATCCCTTTCCCCGAATTGATGACCTCTTTAATCGGTTGCAGGGTGAATCTCGATTCTCCGATATCGACTTGAGGTCGGGGTATCATCAGGTGAGGGTGAGGGAGGAGGACGTGGATAAAAATCGTGTTTCAAACTCGTTATGGGCATTATGAGTTCGTGGTGATGCCATTTGGGCTCACCAATGCGCTTGTAGTATTTATGGATTGGATGAATCGGGTGTGTATATTGATGCTCTTCCGATATGTTATTGTGTTCATTGATGATATCTTGGTGTATTCCAAGACCAGAAAGTAGCACGAGGAGCACCTTCGAGAGCTTTTGGGAATATTGAGGCGGCAACGGCTGTATGTAAAGTTCTTGAAGTGTGAGTTTTGGTAACGAGAGGTCCAGTTCCTGGGACATCTCATTAACCAAGACAGGATTTTGGTCGATCCGGCCAAGATCGAGGCCGTGATGCAGTTGGAGGCTCTGAAATCTCCCTCAAATATCAGGAGTTTCTTATGTTTGGCAGGATACTATCGGAGATTCATCCAGGACTTCTCTGTGATCGCAATAGCCCATACTCGTCTAACAAGGAAGGGAGTGGATTTCCAGTGGGGCCCTGAGCAGTAGGTTGCTTTTGAGATGCTACAACAGAGGTTATGTGAGGCCTCGGTTTTGACCCTTCTAGAGGGTGTTGAGGATTTCATGGTATTTTGTGAAGCATCCATCACTGGTTTGGGGGTGGGCCTTATGCATAGGGGACGAGTGATTGTTTAAGCTTCTAGGCAGCTGAAGCCGCATGAGGCACGATATCCTACTCATGACCTGGAGTTGGGGGCAGTGGTATTTGCCCTCAAGATTTAGAGAAATCATCTTTATGGGGTCCGTTGTATTGTTTCCACAGATCAAAAGAGTTTGTGATATCTTATGGACCAGCCGAACCTGAACATAAGGAAGCACAGGTGGCTGGACGTGGTCAAGGATTACGACTGCGGGATCCTTTACCATCCGGGTAAAGCGAATGTGGTAGCAGATGCCTTGAGCCATAAGTCAGTTGGATCTTCAGTTGGAGAGATGTGTATGAGGATATCTGTTGACTATCCACTTTTGGGTTTGATCTGAGGAGCGCAGGCAGAAGGAGTCAAGAAGGAGAACCGGAAATAGGAGATAACCAGGGGCAAGATCAACATGTTTGTCTCTAATAGTCAGGGGTTGTTGACCCGGTGTGGTCGGGATTGGGTTCCAGTTTCTAGTGGGATTAGGAAGATAGTATTGGAGGAGGCTCATAAGTCTCAATTTTCTATACACCCATAAGCCACCAAGATGTATCGAGATTTAGAGTTAAGTTACTGGTGGCCGTGTATGAAGAGGGACATAGCTTGGTATATTGAGAGGTGCTTTACCTGTAGGATGGTCAAGGGCAAACATCAGATGCCTTATGGAAAGATACAACCTTTGGAGGTCCCCTTGTGGAAGCGGGAAAAGATCACCATGAATTTTATCACCAAGTTTCTGAAGTTTGCCAAGGGTTTTGATGCTATATGGGCATCATGGATCGATTAACCAAGAGTGCCCACTTTTTAGCCATTCAGGAGAGCTCCTCAGCCGAAAAGTTGGCTGATGTGTATGTTTGGGAGATTGTTGCTCGTCATGGGGTTCCGAGCTCCATTATTTATGACTAGGATGTTTGGTTCACTTCCCGATTCTAGCAGATGTTCCTTGAGGAACTAGGAACGAGACTGAATTTCAACACTGCTTATCATCGTTGATCGACGGCCAGAGTGAGCGGACCATGCAGTCACTTGAGGATATGCTGTAACGCATGTGTTTCCGGGCTTGCCGTTATTAGCAATATAATAGTCTAGGTTAACCTTTGTAACCCGTTTTGAAATAATAAGAATGTATTATTTGAGTATTATGTGTTTTGTGCTTAATTGCTTAATTATGTGGTCTGATTAATTAAGAATAAAAATAAGCGTCAAAATTTAAGTGTAAAATAAACTTAATATCTTTGGTTAATGTTGTAGTAGTCGGAACAAGGTTTCCGAATATATATAGAACGCCCAAATCTGACTTCGTATGAGGAAGTTATGATTTATCGAAGTTCCGGCTTAGCGGTGTGCAGCCCGAAATACTCGAATTGAGATCGAGCGGTTGTTAGCCGAAGCAATCTAAATGAGAATCGAAGATCTCATTGTTGGTATCGAAGCGATAAAAAGTTAGGCGAGAACGGACGTCAAACGAAGAAGTTATGAATTTATAACGAAAGTTTCTGTCGCGGCCTATTAAAAATAATTAATAAAAATAAAGTCAAAATTAGCCGACGGAGTCTAAACGAAAGTCGTAGAGCGTGGTCTCACCTTCGCGTGGATATAAAGAACGTCGAAAACGGAGTTCGTATGAAGAAGTTATGAATTTCCGAAGTTTATTAATCATTTAATAATTAAATTTAATTATAAATCGAAGGTATTATCCGAAGCCGTGTCACCGGTGTAATCCGGAGTACGCCCCGCGTACGAGGTTACGCTATCACGTAACTTCGATAGTGTCGACACTTCGGATGACGCATGCAATGACGATTTCGGACGCGTACGCGCTGCGTACGCCTGTACGCCCCGCGTACTCCGAGGTTCCAGCCTCTATATAAAGGATCTGAAGGCAGCCTCATTTGTTGTTCAATTTCTTCTCTTCTCTCTAGTCTTTTGCATCGTTTTTCGTGCCGAAGCTACCCCGAAGTCCCGGTATTATACTCTAGCCCCGAGGCAAGTCCCGAGACCCCGAAGATCCCGAGAAGCGGGGTTCCCGAGTCGAAGCTCTGCCCGCGAGAAGTTCGATTTTCGAGGAGATCTTCCAGATCTGCTGTGGATTACTACTTCTATAAGCCGTAGTGCTGTCGGATCGTCTTCTGATCAAGTGAGTGTGTAGTTATTTCTTCGAATACAATAATACGAAGTATTTTATATAAAAATACGTGCTATGTGTATATATTTGGTTGTGTTATGTGTGAATGAGTATTCACTCTCTTCTATCTTATAGATCTGCTTATTTCTTTATGAGATATGTGTTATGTGTGTGTGCCTCATCTGTTATGTGATATATGTGTTGATTCAAGCATGCTATACAGGTTTTCTTTGAACTATGTATACAAATGTATATTTTTATCTACTAATATGTTGGGTAGAACATGGGTAGATAGTTGGTGTGTAATAAACAGATGAGAGGCCTCGTTGTTGTTGTTGTTGTTGATCTAGTTATTCAGCGGAGTATGGATAACGACCACGGACTCTTTCTAGACAGTCCAGTGGAACGCTAGCAGGTTCATAACCTGTAGGTGTTGTGAACGATGTGTTCACCGGTGTACTCTATCCCCCTCATGGTTGCCTTTAGGATATCTATTGTTGAGGAAACCCCTTCGCAGTGATGTCCGTCCCGATGAAAATCCTAGATTAGGTCCCTTGAGATAGTTGTTTTAGGGACGTAAAGTGAGGATAACGGGAATGGGTAATCGGGATAGTGTTTGGTTGGTGAAATTAAATATAACTTATTTATTGTGGGTTGAAAACCCTATATGCTCACCAGGCTCCCAAGCCTGACCCACTCAGTTTTATTTGTATTACAGGAAGTGGCACAAGGGCGTAAGATGGATGGATCATCTTGTTGTTTTGTTTACAAGTCTGTATATGTATATATTTGTTTGTTGAATGACTTGTAATGTTTATCGTTTATGCTTTATGGTCTGTATCGGAACATGACATCCCGAGTTTTGATTATATAATGAAATGCATCTCTTGATGAAATGCTTTGATAAATATTATTTTATCATGTTTTGTTTTGGGAACAAATTCCGCAACTCTTTCAAATCAAAAGGATTTACTCTGAAAATATTTAAAAGCATAAATGAAAATCGGTCTTTTCTGGCCGAGATTTTGGGGATGTCACAGTTGGTATCAGAGCATTAGTTTAAGCGAACTAGGAATTTGTAGGATTTCTAGACTTAAACTTAGAATGCTAAATGTAATGATGAGATGTGTGTCTGTTGGATTTTAGACACGAGCACTAGTTTATTTTAGGAAAGTTGCCTAAAATGCTTTATGTGCTAAATGTTATATGTTGCAATATATGATATTATTTGTTCGGATCTACGGTCTGTTGCCGACCGGATCTGGAAACCTTATGTGTGTAGGATTCTAAGCGTATGTATACGATATTAGAACTAGCATGTAATCGTTTGGAGTAATAAGGTGAAATTATTCGGTGTAGATCAAAATGGTGAGAACAAGGAGTGGCGTTGGAAACGCAGATGAAAACAGGAATCAACCGCCAGTGATTGAGCAAATACCTGTTGTAGCAGCAGCACCAGAACCAATAACAATGGCTGCGGTGCAAGCCATGATTCGGGCTATGCTTGCCGAACAAAGGGAGGAGATGCGACAAATGTTGCATAATAATAGGGATGAACCTATCATACCTATTGAGGAACCTGAATTGATTCCCGAGCAATCGGAGGAAGGGAACAATAGTCGCATGGTGAGTCAAGTTGGGACTCAAGAGGAACGAAGGAACGATCCAGAAAGGAGAAACAACAAGGATGGGCGTATGTACAAGAATTTCTTGGGCGCCAAACCGCCAAGTCTTTCTGGGAGCCCAAAGCCGGTTGAGATAATGGATTGGATCTCCGAAATGGAGATGGTATTTGAAAGTTGCGACTGTAGCAACAAACAGAAGACCGTATTTGCGGTTAGACAACTGAAGACTGGAGTCTTGAGTTGGTGGAAGTTGTTGGCAGATACTATGCCACGAGGAGAAGCTCTGAAAATGTCATGGGAGGAGTTCTTGGAACAGTTAAGGGTGCAGTATTGTTCGGAGATAGATCTGATTGATCTGAACAATGAGTTTCAAAACTTGAAGAAGGGGAAGATGAGCATAGATGACTATGCTACTGCATTTACTGAGAAGATGAAGTTGTTTCCGTACCTAGTACCGACGGAACTCTCCAAGATTGAGAGGTTTGCTAACGGACTGCCTGCTGACTTTGGTCCGACAGTCAAAATGGCAACCACTCTGAAAACGGCTGTTCGTGCAGCTAAGAATGTGGAGGCCCAGCAGAAGGAAAAGGGTCTGGAAAGAATAGATGTTGGAGAAAAGAGGAAGTTCGATGGAACTTCAGGGTCCAACAAGAAAAACAAGTTCTCGAAGTCTGGTTCGAGGGGAGGTGGAGGTGAGGCGAAATGGTGCGACAAATGTAAGAAGAAGCATCATGGAAGATGTGAGGTGGCGAACACATGCTACAAGTGTGGAAAGCCAGGGCACTATGCCAATGAGTGTACCCTCACAAAGAAAGTTTGCTATGGTTGTGGTGAGGAGGGTCATATGTCGAGAGACTGCCCGAAGAAGAAGGAGGCAGCTAGACCCAACATTCCGCCAAAGCCAAAGGCGAGAGCATTCCAGATGACACTGGAAGCTGCTAAAGATGAAGCTGATGTCGCTTCAGGTACCTTTCTCGTTAACGAATTGCCTGCCCAAATTTTATTTGATTCTGGAGCCAACTACTCCTTTATATCGCATGAATTTGGTAGAAAGCTAGCTTTGCCTGTTGTTAGACTAGATAATGCTTTATTAGTCGAAGTTGCTAGTGGCAAGTTTGTACCTGTTAGCTATCGCATGAAAAACATCTTAATTGATCTAAATGGGAATAAGTTCCACGAGGAATTATTGCCTATCGAACTTAATGGTTTCGACATCATATTGGGAATGGATTGGCTTAGCGCCAACGACGCCGAAATTTTATGCAAGAAGAAAATAGTCAAAGTAAACCCGCCTGGGAAAGATTCGTTTACGGTGTATGGAGATAAACGCAGAGTGAATTCTGGAATCATTTCTCTAATGAAAGCCAGAAAGTGTTTGACCAAGGGATGTACATCATATTTAGCATTCGTGATTGATGCTAAGAAGGAAAAGAAGGTGATGCAGAATATTCCAGTGGTGTGTGATTATCCGGAAGTATTTCCCGAGGATCTTCTTGGATTACCACCTGATAGACAAGTGGAGTTCAGAATAGACTTGTTACCAGGAACCACGCCAATAGCAAAAGCACCTTATCGATTAGCACCGACGGAGATGAAGGAGCTAATGATGCAACTTCAGGAGTTATTGGACAACGGTTTCATTAGACCTAGTTCATCACCCTGGGGAGCTCCGGTGTTATTTGTAAAGAAGAAAGATGGAAGTATGAGAATGTGCATCGATTACAGAGAGCTGAACAAGGCAACAATAAAGAATAGATATCCGTTGCCGAGGATTGATGACCTGTTTGATCAATTGCAAGGTTCGAGCTATTTCTCGAAGATCGATCTTAGGTCAGGATATCATCAGCTAAAAGTAAGAGAGCAAGATATCGAGAAGACTGCATTCAGAACTAGATATGGACACTACGAGTTTTTGGTTATGTCGTTTGGACTAACCAATGCTCCAGCAGCGTTCATGGATTTGATGAATAGGGTTTGTAACCCGTTCCTTGATAAATCCGTGATAGTGTTTATAGACGACATTCTGATTTACTCGAAAAGCCAGGAGGAGCATGGCAGACACTTGCGAGAAGTGTTAGAAGTCTTGAAGAAGGAGAAGCTGTATGCTAAGTTCTCCAAATGTGATTTTTGGATTCGTGAAGTCCAATTCTTGGGTCACGTGGTCAACCAAGAAGGGATAATGGTTGATCCAGCGAAGATCGAAGCTGTGACGAAGTGGGAACAACCGAAAAGTCCCACGGAGATTCGAAGCTTTTTAGGATTAGCTGGATATTACCGAAGGTTTATCCAAGGCTTTTCTTCGATCGCTAGTCCATTGTCAGCTTTGACCCACAAAGGAGCTACTTATGCTTGGGGTGAGAAGCATAAGGAAGCATTTGAGAAGCTAAAGGAGAAGCTATGCGAGGCACCGATACTTTCTCTACCCGATGGAGTTGAGGACTTCGCTGTCTATAGCGATGCGTCTGGGGTTGGATTGGGTTGTGTTTTGACCCAAAAAGAAAAGGTGATAGCATATGCGTCTCGACAGCTGAAAGAGCATGAAAAGAACTACCCGACTCATGATTTAGAGTTGGCAGCGGTAGTTTTCGCTCTAAAAATATGGAGGCATTACCTCTATGGCACAAAGTGCAAACTTTTCACTGATCATAAGAGTCTCCAATACCTCTTTAATCAGAAAGAATTGAATATGAGGCAACGACGCTGGCTAGAATTACTTAAAGACTATGACTGCGAGATACTTTACCACCCCGGTAAAGCTAATGTTGTTGCTGATGCTCTCAGTCGGAAAGTCAATCCCGAAAGGAAAAGGCCAAGAGCGTTGAGAATTGAAGTTGTCTCAACTATTTTGGAAAGTATAAAGAAAGCTCAGAGCGAAGCTTCTGAGAAGAATGACAGAAAGGAGGAACGTTTGGGCAAAACGTTGGTGTTCGGTGTAAACAGTCATGGACTGAAGGTGTTCCAAGATCGGATTTGGATACCTAAGACAGGAGGAGTCAGAGATCTTCTGATGGAAGAAGCTCACAAGACCATGTACTCGATTCATCCGGGTAGCACTAAAATGTATAGGGACCTGAAACCCTACTACTGGTGGCCGACGATGAAGCTTGATGTTGCAAAGTATGTGGTCGAGTGTGTGACTTGTGCGAGAGTCAAGACACAACATTAGAAACCGTACGGGAGTTTAGAACCTTTGCCTGTGCCTATGGGTAAGTGGGAAGACATTGCTATGGATTTTGTCACTAAACTGCCCAGAACAAAGAATGGTCACGACATGATTTGGGTGGTCGTTGATCGATTCACTAAGAGTGCGCATTTCATAGCGGCCAGGGAGAAATGGTCTATGGATAAGCTTGCGAATTCTTATGTGAAGGAAATTGTGAGGCTTCACGGTGTTCCGTTAACGATTGTGTCAGATCGTGATAGCCGTTTCACATCGAGGTTTTGGAAAAGTCTACAAGAGGAATTGGGTACCAAGTTGTGTTTAAGTACAGCTTACCATCCGCAGACTGATGGTCAGAGCGAACGAACGATACAAACACTTGAAGATATGCTGAGAGCGTGTACCTTGGAATTCCTAGGTAATTGGGATGAACATTTACCGTTGGTAGAATTTTCCTATAATAATAGTTTTCACTCGAGCATTAAGATGGCACCTTACCAAGCTTTGTATGGACAGAAGTGTCGTACGCCGTCTTGTTGGCTTGAGGCTGGGGAAAAGCAGTTTATGGGACCGGAGTTGGTTCATCAAACTGCTGAAAAGTTGAAAATAATTAGGGAAAGAATGTTAGCAGCTCAGGATCGTCAAAAGATCTATGCTGACAAGAAGCGGAGACCGATAACTTTTGAGGTTGGGGATTCGGTTTTGCTTAAAGTCTCGCCGTGGAAGGGACTTATAAGATTTGGTAAAAGGGGAAAGTTGAGTCCAAGGTTTATTGGACCGTTTAAAGTTCTTCAGAGGATTGGGAACCAAGCTTACAAGCTCGAATTACCCGAAGAACTGAATGGAATTCACAACACTTTTCATGTGTGTTATTTGAGGAAGTTCACGGGAGAAGTTCCCGACATAATTCCAATTTCTGAATTGAGAATTGATGAGAACAAAAGGTTGATTGAAGAACCAGAGGCAATTGTTGACCGAAAGACTAAGAAATTGCGACGCAAAATGGTTGGGTTAGTGCTTGTCCGATGGAAACACACGAATGGGCCGAATCTCACCTGGGAGACGGAGAGTGACATGATGGGTCGCTATCCGCATTTGTTTGTTGATGTGTGATTCCGGGGACGGAATCATTCTAAGGTGGAGAGAATTGTAACGCCTGTGTTTCCGGGCTTGCCGTTATTAGCAATATAATAGTCTAGGTTAACCTTTGTAACCCGTTTTGAAATAATAAGAATGTATTATTTGAGTATTATGTGTTTTGTGCTTAATTGCTTAATTATGTGGTCTGATTAATTAAGAATAAAAATAAGCGTCAAAATTTAAGTGTAAAATAAACTTAATATCTTTGGTTAATGTTGTAGTAGTCGGAACAAGGTTTCCGAATATATATAGAACGCCCAAATCTGACTTCGTATGAGGAAGTTATGATTTATCGAAGTTCCGGCTTAGCGGTGTGCAGCCCGAAATACTCGAATTGAGATCGAGCGGTTGTTAGCCGAAGCAATCTAAATGAGAATCGAAGATCTCATTGTTGGTATCGAAGCGATAAAAAGTTAGGCGAGAACGGACGTCAAACGAAGAAGTTATGAATTTATAACGAAAGTTTCTGTCGCGGCCTATTAAAAATAATTAATAAAAATAAAATCAAAATTAGCCGACGGAGTCTAAACGAAAGTCGTAGAGCGTGGTCTCACCTTCGCGTGGATATAAAGAACGTCGAAAACGGAGTTCGTATGAAGAAGTTATGAATTTCCGAAGTTTATTAATCATTTAATAATTAAATTTAATTATAAATCGAAGGTATTATCCGAAGCCGTGTCACCGGTGTAATCCGGAGTACGCCCCGCGTACGAGGTTACGCTATCGCGTAACTCCGATAGTGTCGACACTTCGGATGACGCATGCAATGACGATTTCGGACGCGTACGCGCTGCGTACGCCTGTACGCCCCGCGTACTCCGAGGTTCCAGCCTCTATATAAAGGATCTGAAGGCAGCCTCATTTGTTGTTCAATTTCTTCTCTTCTCTCTAGTCTTTTGCATCGTTTTTCGTGCCGAAGCTACCCCGAAGTCCCGGTATTATACTCTAGCCCCGAGGCAAGTCCCGAGACCCCGAAGATCCCGAGAAGCGGGGTTCCCGAGTCGAAGCTCTGCCCGCGAGAAGTTCGATTTTCGAGGAGATCTTCCAGATCTGCTGTGGATTACTACTTCTATAAGCCGTAGTGCTGTCGGATCGTCTTCTGATCAAGTGAGTGTGTAGTTATTTCTTCTAATACAATAATACGAAGTATTTTATATAAAAATACGTGCTATGTGTATATATTTGGTTGTGTTATGTGTGAATGAGTATTCACTCTCTTCTATCTTATAGATCTGCTTATTTCTTTATGAGATATGTGTTATGTGTGTGTGCCTCATCTGTTATGTGATATATGTGTTGATTCAAGCATGCTATACAGGTTTTCTTTGAACTATGTATACAAATGTATATTTTTATCTACTAATATGTTGGGTAGAACATGGGTAGATAGTTGGTGTGTAATAAACAGATGAGAGGCCTCGTTGTTGTTGTTGTTGTTGATCTAGTTATTCAGCGGAGTATGGATAACGACCACGGACTCTTTCTAGACAGTCCAGTGGAACGCTAGCAGGTTCATAACCTGTAGGTGTTGTGAACGATGTGTTCACCGGTGTACTCTATCCCCCTCATGGTTGCCTTTAGGATATCTATTGTTGAGGAAACCCCTTCGCAGTGATGTCCGTCCCGATGAAAATCCTAGATTAGGTCCCTTGAGATAGTTGTTTTAGGGACGTAAAGTGAGGATAACGGGAATGGGTAATCGGGATAGTGTTTGGTTGGTGAAATTAAATATAACTTATTTATTGTGGGTTGAAAACCCTATATGCTCACCAGGCTCCCAAGCCTGACCCACTCAGTTTTATTTGTATTACAGGAAGTGGCACAAGGGCGTAAGATGGATGGATCATCTTGTTGTTTTGTTTACAAGTCTGTATATGTATATATTTGTTTGTTGAATGACTTGTAATGTTTATCGTTTATGCTTTATGGTCTGTATCGGAACATGACATCCCGAGTTTTGATTATATAATGAAATGCATCTCTTGATGAAATGCTTTGATAAATATTATTTTATCATGTTTTGTTTTGGGAACAAATTCCGCAACTCTTTCAAATCAAAAGGATTTACTCTGAAAATATTTAAAAGCATAAATGAAAATCGGTCTTTTCTGGCCGAGATTTTGGGGATGTCACATATGTTGTGGGCTTGTGTTATAAATTTTAGTGGGAGTTGGGATTCCTACCTCTTGCAGAGTTTTCCAACAACATCTATCACTCCAGCATTGGTGCCCCGCCTTTTGAGCTCATATATAGTCGGAGGTGTTGTACCCCAATTTGTTGGGGGTAGGTTGGCCATAGAGTCATGGGAAACTGAGGTAGTCCTTCAGATCACAAAGCTTATTCAGCAGATTAGGCAGAGATTGCAGACAGCTCAGAGTCGGCATAAGAGTTATGCCGACCGACACCAATCAGAGTTGGACTTTCAGGTCGACGATAAGGTGTTATTGAAGGTCTCACCCTAGAAGGGAGTTATACGCTTCAGGAAGACGGGGAAAACTGGGTCCCCTGTATATTGGACCGTTTCGAGTGATCGCCACAGTAGGCAGGGTGGCTAACCGGTTGGAATTGTCGATTGAGCTCAGCCAGATCCACAACACTATCCATGTTTCGCAGTTGCGGAAGTGAATGTTGGACGATGAGGCAGTGGTCCCCTTTGATGATATTCAGGTCAATAAGCGCCTGAGTTATACTGAGATATTAGTGGCTATATTAGAGAGAAAGATGTATGTCTTGCGCAACAAGGAGATACCTTTGGTAAAGGTTCATTGGCAACATCGGAAAGGCTCCGAGTGGACATGGGAGCCAGAGGCTGAGATGCGGGAACATTATCCTGAGTTATTTGCAACAACCAACTTCGAGGACGAAGTCAAGTTCAAGTGGGGGACAGATGTAACATCTTGATGTCAAGGTAATTTTAATTTCAACCCCATTTTTGAATAATATTGTATTTTAGCTCTTGGAATTGAAAAGGATTGCAAAATCGCCCATAGTGGCAATATGGTATTATGGTCCAAGTTTAGTATGTTGAGCGTACGTTGTGTACGCTAAGCATACTAGGACACACCCTAATACATTGGGCGTACACCTCGTAGGCGGGGCGTACGTGAGAAATGTGCAACCCTAATTTTTAGGGTTTGGACCATATTTAAACCCTATTATAGCTTCATGTATCATTTCATCATCAGCATCCCTTCGTGAAGAATGACCCCAAGCAAACCCTAAGTGAGAAGAGTGCATTTTGAGCCCTTTAGAGTGTTTTGGACGTGTTATTGAAGAAGAAGAAGAAGAAGAAGGTGGTGAGAACAGCTTGGAGCTTGGAAGCATCTTGGATCTAGGATTTCCTTCTTGTTAGCAACCTCTAGGAGGTATAAAGTTTGCAAAGTGATCACTCCATCTTGTAGAAATAAACATTTCTCCCTCTAAGACATTTTTTGTCCCAAAAATGGTGATTCTTGAGCATGGCATGTTCTTCACCCAATAAGTCATCCTTTCAGACCTTATGAGGGGTCACAAAAATGTGGTCTTGATGGTTATGGTACTTAAAACGTATACACCATGTGAGCTTGTGTGACTTGGGATCCTCACTCAAGGTAAACTCACCTTTATGGTCACAATAACTTCAAAAGGATCTTCAATGATTGAATTCAACACCGAGGCGACTTGATGAATCTTTTGTAGTCACATAGTTTTGTCTTTTGTGGTCTAACTAGCTACAACATACTCTAAGTTTGCTGTTAAATCCGCTATGGTGTATTACTTTGTACCTTTCCAAGCTACTACTTCACCATTCAGTAAGAACTCAAACTCTGACTACGAACATAATCATCTCTATTAGTGTATAACTCCGAGTCAATGTAACTTTTACATTGATCTCTTCCATATTAACAAGTTCATATCTTTTGTCCTCATAGGACACTTAAAAGTGTTCTTTATTTCAATTCATTGATTCTTGCCAAATTGATCTGATATCAACATGGCATGCTCAAGGCATATGAGTCACCATATCTCATACATGACATGACATATATGATCAATCCCTTAGCAAAATCATGTGGGGTTCGAATCATACACTTAACTCAACAGCAGAGACACGACTAACCAAAAACTTGTTGGTATATCCAATGAAATAACACATATTTTTATAGGTTCTAGATTTTGATCGCTTCACAACAAGCGTAAGCCTCTTAATAAAAGACTTCCATATGTGCTAGTTAGGAATGATCCCTACTCCATATCTCAGATAGTGTTTTATAAACCTTTTTAGTTGGTGAAAAACCAAAGAATCTCATAACACTCTTCATGGAAGAATCCATGAACTATTCATAAGCATAATTCAACTCATCAAATACTAAATCAAACAATGAATGGTTTCTATATCCTACTACACTACTTGTGGCAGTGTTATGGGTGGAGAGAGATTGTGAAACTGTTTCACAATGCTTTAGATAATCGTTAAAATTTTGAATAATATGTATCCCTATTAGATATGAGTATCTCATTTTGATGCCTAATTGATTCTTAATTTCATTTTATGAGAGCTCTGAACACCTTAAAGGTTTCATACGTATGTTTGTTCAAATAAACACGTTCATACCTTTTAAAGGTATCGAAGTTAGTCTTACCATATATTGTGGTTAATCTGAATGGTCCATTAGTGTGAACTAATTCCAAAATATATTCGCATCACAAAGTGATGTATTCGTCATATATTTCATTAAACAAGATTCACATTTATCATAAGATTTGTGGTAAAAAGACTTCCAAAAGAATATCCAACTAGATATTTGGTAATGTGTTTCTCATTTATATGTCCTAGAAGATGATTACACAAATAATTTTCACTCAAACTTTTTGATGTATT
Organism: Lactuca sativa; assembly: GCF_002870075.4. Lineage (NCBI taxonomy): Eukaryota > Viridiplantae > Streptophyta > Magnoliopsida > Asterales > Asteraceae > Lactuca > Lactuca sativa. The sequence continues at coordinate 27,261,806 of NC_056629.2, read as the reverse complement.
CAAATCAACGTTGAAGTATTATTATTATACTAGTTTCATAGATTTCATGACTTGCTTTTAAATAGAAGACATATAGAATGTTCCACATTTAAATAAGTCAGAAATATCCTATGAAACATTGTATAAACAATTTCAATCATAAGACCATAGATTAAACATTTAGAACAAATTGTCTTTTGATCCCTTGAATATTAGCAATGGCTCGTTATCCTTGATCAAAGTATGTTCTCTATGTTTCAGTATTTTAGTTCCTTTTAGTCACTACACACTCTTGAAAATTTAAGTACTTTATTTTGGGCAAAATACTCAAGGGTTAGAAGTAATATTCCAATGTTGTTACGTCGTCTTATATCAGAACATAGACTAAAAATTTGGGAGAACGAGTTGTCTTTTGATCTTAAGGAATGTAGTTGGGTCTGGGTATCCTTGATAAAGGTCTTTTCTCTATGTTTAAATCTCTTACTTACTTTTAGTCACTACACATTTTTGCAAATGCCAGTACTTTTCTTAAGTGCTTGTTTTTAAGGGTTGGAAGTAATATTCCAATGGCATTATGAATTTGTATATCTGACTGTATCATACTCTTTGGCTTGAAACTTTTCATCTATTTAATATATATATATATATATATATATATATATATATATATATATATATATATATATATATATATATATATATATATATATATATATATATATATATATATGCTTTCTTAGTAGTTTTCTTGTTTTGGAAACAAATTGCCTATCAAAATATGTATCAGAGTTAGCCTTCCTATTGTCCTTGGTGTTGGGATTGGAAATGGGTGTACCAGCTCTAATTTATTTTTACCCATAGGCGATTGGTTTTCTTCTTATTGGAAAATTCATTCTTGATAGGAATTTCTATGCTTAGCCATGTTGGTTCCAAAAAGCCATCAACATGTCATATAATCCCATGATGGATCTTTCCAAGTTGTTCATATCAAAACCAGAATGGGAAATTCCTGTAAGCTAGTTGATTATGGAACCCATAGTCAACTCCCAACTTAATGGAATTCCATGTCGCATCGATTTGTCAATGTATAAAGTACACTTGGCACATGATCCTTCCAACAATTAAAATTCAATAGTTAGAGGAACCTTAGGAAAAGCTTTGTTAAAGTCACAATCTTTATTTTTGTTCATGAAAACTATTCTCAAAGTACGAACTTAAACAAGATTGATCAGCCATGTTAGCTTATCCTTTTAAAGGTTTTATATCAGTAATATTTTAGTGGGTAAATTTATAGACATCAGTAATATTTTAGTGGGTAATATTTTATACCAGTAATATTTTAATGCTAAGATCAATATTTCACTCCAAGATGTGAAAATGTTTGTCATAATCACACCAAGAAGATATTTAGATAGATAAATTGTTTTCAAGTTTCAATTTTATGAAACTCCTAGACCTGTCAAGATTTATTGACGTATGTCAATAGTATGCTAATCTCTTTCATGCTTATATATGTAACAACGTGAAAATTTAAAACAATTTTTCATTTTTCAAACATAACATATCTCATCTAAATCATCTCAAAACTCAAGTGTATCAAATGTTATCACGGTAAAACATATCCCAGCATCTCAAATACAAAATCCATTGTCAGTGTGTACAAATCATGCCGACCCTTTCCCGCGATCCTCGCTGGTACCTGAAACACATATCACATAACACGGTAAGCATAAATGCTTAGCGAGTTTCCCAAAATACCACATACAACACATAACCCACTCGAGGCTATAACTCGGTATGAACCTCCAGTCAATGTGTCTCAGCGGGACCCTCCAGTCCCGTAGCTCGTTGGACCCTCCGGTCCGGTCTGATCGAGGACCCTCTGGCCTCATGAGTCGTTGGACCTTATGGTCCGATCTATATAACACATAGCATACATATAACACAATGAGCATAAATCTCAAACATACACATACACATAATACCCTCCGGTCTACATATAGATACCATTCTAGGTAATGTATAGTGAGACGACTCACCTCAGGTAATCTCGGAAAGTCTGGAACTCGAAATACTGATCTGGCATCCGCCTAATCACATAAAGTAATTTACCTCTAATTAACAACTATTCTCAAAGGCTAGACTAATCCCTTCATATAATCTCTCAGAAGGGTAAAAGACCATTTTACCCCTCCAATGGTCCAAATGTCCAATTGTTGACCAAACCCTAAAAGTCAACGAAAGTCAACAGAGGGCAGTACGCGGGGCGTACCAAATCTGTATGCGGGGCGTACCCCAGCTATCCAGAATCGGGGATCACAACCCTACGCGGTGCGTTTTGAGGTTTACGCCCAGCGTAAGTCTCAGTTTCATGCTCTTAATGTTTTAGGTCTGAATCAATTAAGATACAAGCTCATATCTCAGATCTAGTCACTCTACTGTCTCTTACTCCATAAAGTCGAAGCCTTTAAGCCTTTGCATGGCTGTAAAGGTCACCAATCACTTCAAACACTTATCCTCTTTCCCCATTTAGCCCTTATCTCATGCATGACTCAATATTAACGATCAAGATTGGATTTTTATGGATATACAACACATTTTATACTGAAATGGGACAAATCAAGGCTTATGGAGACCATTTACTCATAAAGTCTCCATCTTTGGGACAAAAAAACCCTAAAATGGTCCGAAGTGCACAAATCCAAAAATGTTGAGAAAGCTTTGATCTTTTTACCTCCAAATGATGCTCCAACCTCTGTAAAGCTCGGATCCAAGGCTTGCACTCCAACTCTAGATTTTATAATGGCCCTTCTTCTTTTCACAATCTCATAAGAACACTTTATCAAGCTCAAACACACACACACACACACACACAAGCTCTAAAACGAGAGTTGGCTATTTTAGGGTTTCACTCTTTGAAAATGGTGGTTGGGATGGAGGCCATAATGTTCCTTTTATAATGCTCATTCCTCATTTAGGGTTTCATGTCTAAGCCCAGTACGCCTAGCGTACACTATGGTACACCTAGTGTACTGGGTAGTATCCGCGTCAAGAGCTCGCTCATAAGTACACGCAACGTACTCTTCAGTACGCCCAACGTACCCATTTGCTACAATTTCCTTCCATGGGCTAGTTTTGACAACTTGGAAAAGAAGAGGGATTAAATAGTTATACCTAATTTCTAGATGTTACAATTCTCCCCCACTAGAATCAGACTTCGCCCTCGAAGTCTCATTCTACAAATAACTTTGGATGCTGCTCCCGCATCTCCGAATCCGGCTCCCAAGTGAGCTCGGACCCTCTCCGATGTTTCCACTGGACTTGAACCAAAGTTACCTCCTTGTTCCTCAGAACCTTGATCTTCCGATCCAAGATCGCGATCGACCTCTCAATGTAATTCAGGCTCGCATCCACCTGAATATCCTCTAGCGGCATTACTGTCGTCTCATCGGCTATACACTTCCTCAACTGGGATACGTTAAAAGTATCATGGATCTGGCTCAACTCCACAGGTAGCTCTAAACGGTACGCTACCTTGACCACTCTAGCAGTCACCCTGAAAGGAGCAATGTATCGGGGCCCCAGTTTGCCCCTCTTCCTGAATCGGATCACTCCTTTCCAAGGAGATACCTTCAGGAGTACAAAATCTCTAACCTGGAACTCGAGCTCAGATCGTCGCCTATCCTCATAACTCTTCTGGCGACTCTAGGCCATCAGTAACCTCTGTCTGGCCTGCTGAATCTACTCCGTCATCTTAAGCACTATCTCAGTGCTACCCATCACTCGTTGCCCTACCTCTCCCCAACATATGGGGTTCAGACACCTCCTCCCATATAAGAGCTCAAAGGGAGGCATACCAATACTCAAATGGTGGCTGTTGTTGTAAGAAAACTCAGCTAAGGGTAGGTATGTATCCCAACGTCCATCGAAGTCCATGACACATGCTCGAAGCTTGTCGTAAAGCATGTGTATCGTCCGCTCAATCTGCCCGTCTGTCTGTGGGTGATAAGCAGTACTGAAATGCAATCTCGTACCCAACTCCTCATGAAACTTCTTCCAGAACCTGAAAGTGAAACGTACATCTCGGTTTGACACAATCGAGATCGGCGCTCCATGCCGCGACACCATCTCTCTCACATATATCTCTGCCAGCCTCCCCGCAGAAGAGCTCTCACTGATAGCAAGGAAGTGAGCGCTCTTCGTCAGCCAATCCACAATCACCCAAATTGCATCAACACCCCTTACGGTCCTCGGCAATTTGGTGATGAAATCCATATAAATTTGTTCCCACTTCCACTGGGGAACCTCTAGCGGCTGCAACTTGCTATGCGGACGCTGATGCTCAGCCTTAACCCCGTGACAGGTCAAGCACCTCTCTACTACCCGCGCAACATCCCTCTTCATACAGGGCCACTAGTAATCTCTCTTCAGGTCCAAATACATATTAGTGGCCCCGAGATGCATTAAGAATCTTGATCTTTGCGCCTCCTCCATCAATATGCTACGTCCCCCGCCCATAAACGACACCTAAATCCGACCGTGAAAGGTCATAAGCCCTCGGCTATCAGTAACAAACTCGGACACCTGCCCAATCACCCGTTCTCTCTTGCGGTTCTCTGGTCTCACAGCCTCTGCCTGGGCCTCTCGGATGGTATCCAATATCGGAGTCATCACCGTCATCCTTATGCATATATCTCGAACCGGGGCACTCTCCGCCCTGCGGCTCAGAGCATCGGCTACCACGTTAGCCTTGCCCGGGTGGCACAGGATCTCACAGTCATAATCCTTTACCACATCCAACCATCTCCTCTGGTGCATATTCAGATTGGGCTGATCCATTAGATACTTCAAACTCTTGTGGTCCGTGTATATGGTACACGGAACCCCATACAAATAATGGCGCCATACCTTGAGGGTGAACACTACTACCCCCAACTCCAAATCTTGGGTGGGATACCTCGTCTCATGAGGTTTCAGCTGCCTCGATGCGTATGCTATCACGTGCCCTCTCTGCATAAGCATCGCACCCAACCCCGATATAGACGCGTCACGGTACAGCACAAAATCCTCCATTCCCTCCGGAAGGGCTAACATCGAGGCTTCGCAAAGTCTCTGGCGAAGAGTCTCAAATGAGGTCTGCTGCTTGAGACCCCAACTAAAAGCAACGCCCTTCCGGGTCAATCTGCTGAGGGGAACGACAATCTTGGATAAATCCCTGATAGTAGCCGACTAACCCTAGAAAACTCCTGATCTCGGTGGGGGGTCTCGACACCTCCCAACTCATAACAACCTCAATCTTGGCCGGATCGACCAATATCCTATTCTGATTAACGAGATGTCCTAAGAACTGGACCTCTCGTAACCAAAAATCACACTTGGAGAATTTGGCATAAAGCCTCTCCGATCTCAATACTCTAAGAATCTCCCTTAGATACTCCTCATGTTGCTCTCTGGATCTCTAATACACTAGAATATCGTCGATGAACACAATCACTGATCGATCCAACATCGACCTGCATACTCGGTTCATGAGATCCATGAACGTTGCGGGTGCATTGGTGAGCCCAAAAGGCATCACCACGAACTCGTAATGCCCAAAACGAGTCCTAAACGCTGTCTACTGGATATCCTCATACCGCACCCTAATCTGGTGATATTCATACCTCAAGTCTATCTTGGAGAACCAAGAAGCTCCCTGCAACTGATCAAATAGATCGTGGATCCTCGGTAGTGGATAATGGTTCTTGACCGTCAACTTGTTGAACTCCCGGTAATCAATGCACATCCGGTGTGAACCATCCTTTTTCTTGACAAAAAGGATCGGCGGTCCCCATGGCGAGCCGCTCGGTCGGATAAATCCCTTCCCCAACAACTCCTGAAGCTGCGAGGATAACTCCTACATCTCCGGCGGCGCAAGGCGATAGGGTGCCTTGGCAATAGGCGCCGCCCCCGGAACCAAATCGATGCGAAACTCCACCTGCTTCTAGTTCTTAAAGGAAGTAATGAAAAACTTAATTTCTAAGATATCACCCTAGTTTGTGGTATTGTTGGAAGATAGTGTCTGCATTTATAACAGTTGGTAATATTACTATTAGTAGTAGGGTCGTTTTGGTTACACGTAAGGATGAAAATAAGTAACAAATAACAAGTATTTTATTAGGAACTAGTTTGTAAATTAATCAAATATTTAATTAAGGAAGTTTTTCTCGATGTTTTTCATTACTTCCTTTAAGAACTAGAAGCATGAAGAGTTCCACATCGATTTGGTTCCGGGGGCAGCGCCTATCGCCAAGGCGCCTTATCGCCTTGCGCCGCCAGAAATGCAGGAGTTATCCTCACAGCCTCACGAGCTGCTGGGGAAGGGGTTTATTAGAGCAAGTAGTTCCCCTTGGGGAGCGTCGATCCTTTTTGTCGAGAAAAAGGATGGTTCATACCGGATGTGCATTGATTACCGGGAGTTGAACAAGTTGACGGTCAAGAACCGTTACCCATTACCGAGGATCGACGATTTGTTTGATCAGTTGCAGGGAGCGTCTTGGTTCTCCAAGATTGATCTGAGGTCGGGATATCATCAGATGAGAGTGCGTGATGAGGATATCCAGAAGACGGCGTTCAGGACTCATTATGGGCATTATGAGTTCGTGGTGATGCCTTTCGGGCTTACCAATGCACCGACAGTGTTCATGGAAATCATGAAATGGGTGTGCAAGTCGATGTTGGATCGTTCGGTGATCATGTTCATTGATGATACTTTGGTGTATTCAAGATCTAGAGAGCATCACGAGGAGCATGTGAGAGAGATTCTCGGGGTATTGAGGTCAGATAGGCTTTATGCCAAATTCTCCAAGTGCGAGTTCTGGTTACGGGAGGTCCAGTTCTTGGGGCATCTCGTCAACTAAAATGGGATTTTGGTCGATCAGGCCAAGATTGAGGTGGTTATGAGGTGGGAGGTGCCGAGATCAGGAGTTTTCTAGGATTGGCCGGCTATTATTGGAGATTTATCAGGGATTTCTCCAAGATCGACGTGCCTTTCCCCAAGTTGACCCAGAAGGGTGTTGCTTTTGCATGGGGTCCGGAGCAACAAACCTCGTTTGAGAAACTTCGCCAGAGATTATGCGAAGCACCGGTGTTAGCCCTCCTGGAAGGGATGGTGGATTTTTTGGTGTATTGTGACGCATCGATATTGGGGTTGGGTGTAGTACTTATGCAGAGGGGGCATGTGATAGCGTATGAATCGAGGTAGCTGAAGCCTCATGAGACGAGGTATCCCACCCATGATCTGGAGTTGGGGGCAGTGGTGTTCGCCCTCAAGATCTAGCGTCACTATTTGTATGGGGTTCAGTGTACCATATACACGGACCATAAGAGTTTGAAGTATTTGATGGATCAACCCAATCTGAATATGCGCCACAGAAGATGGTTGGACGTGGTAAAGGATTACGATTGTGAGATCCTGTACCACTCAGGCAAAGCTAATGTTGTAGCTGATGCCCTGAGCCGTATGGCGTAGAGTGCCGCGATTCGAGACATTTGTATGCGACTGACAGTGATGACTCTGGTGTTGGACACCATTCAGGAGGCCCAGGCAAAGGCCATGAGACCGGAGAACTACAAGAGAGAGAGAGAGAGAGAGAGAGAGAGCAGGTGATTGGGCAGGTACCTGAGTTCGTATGCAACCGGGGCACGCACCACTTTGTTGGAGGAGGCGCACCGATCGAGGTTCTCGATCCATCATGGGGCCACTGAGATGTATTTGGATCTAAAGAAAGATTATTGGTGGCCCTGTATGAAGAGGGATGTTGCATGCTTTGTTAAGAGGTGCTTGACCTTTCGTAGGGTTAAAGCTGAGCACCAGCGTCCGCACGACAAGTTGCAGCCACTTGAGGTTCCCCAGTGGAAGTGGGAACAAATTTCCATGGATTTTATCACCAAATTGCCAGGGACCACGAGGGGTGTCAATGCGATTTGGGTGATTGTCGACCGGCTGACGAAGAGCGCTCACTTCCTTGCTATCATTGAGAGCTCTTCTACAAAGAGATTGACAGAGTTGTATGTGAGGGAGGTGGTGTCACGACACGGAGTACTGATCTCGATTGTGTCGGATCAAGATGTGCGTTTCACTTCCAGATTCTGGAAGAAATTCCATGAGGAGTTGGGAACGAGGCTGCATTTCAGTACCGCTTACCACCCACAGACGGACGGACAGAGTGAGCGGACGATTCAGACGCTCGAGGACATGCTCCGAGCATGTGTGTTGGACTTCAGGGGAAGTTGGGACACGTATCTGCCATTGGCTGAGTTTTCTTATAACAACAACCACCATTCGAGTATTGGTCTGCCTCCCTTCGAGTTGTATGAGAGGAGATGTCGGACTCCCATTTGCTGGGGAGAGGTAGGGCAGTGCGTGATGGGCAGCACTGAGATAGTGCTTCAAACGACCGAACAGATACAACAGGTTAGACAGAGGTTGTTGATGGCTCGGAGTCGCCAGAAGAGTTATGCGGATAGGCGACGATCCGAGCTCTAGTTCCAGGTGGGAGACTTCGTACTCCTGAAAGTGTCTCCTTGGAAAGGAGTGATTCGATTCAGGAAGAGGGGAAAGTTGGGGCCCTGGTATATTGGATCGTTTAGGGTGACCGCGAGGGTGGGCGGGGTAGCATATCGGTTAGAGCTACCTGCGGAGTTGAGCCAGATTCATGATACCTTCCACGTGTCTCAGTTGAGGAAGTGTATAGTCGACGAGTCAGCGGTGGTGCCGCTGGAGGATATTCAGGTGGATACGAGCCTGAATTATGCTAAGAGGCCAATCGCGATCTGGGATCGGAAGATCAAGGTTCTGAGGAACAAGGAGGTGTCCCTGGTTCAGGTCCAGTGGCAACATCGGAGAGGGTCCGAGCTGACTTGGGAGCCGAAATTGGAGATGCGGGAGCAGCGTCCAGAGTTGTTTGCGGAGCAAGACTTCGAAGGCGAAGTCTGATTCTAGTGGGGGAGAATTGTAACATCCGGATTTCCAGGTATTATGTTTGATCATTTATTTTTTAGTAAAAGAGAGGGACTCGAAGAGTTGAGGCGTAGACTCGTCGACTAGGACCGCGATTGCTGATTGGATTAATGAACGGACTCAACGAGTCGGAAAGGGTGGACTCGACGAGTCCACGCTGTGGATTGAAACCCTAATTCTCGGGGTCTGTGCACCATTTAAAGGCCTTTATGGCCTCCATTTGTGGCCATTTCACCCCTGAGAAACCCTAGAGAGCATAGAGATCGTTTGTGGTGCAAGAGGAAGGCTAATTCACCATTTCTTGTGTGTTTTAGCAAGAAGGAAGGAGGTAGAACAAGATAGGCGGGTTGAGAAGCTTGGATCCACTTATATTTGATCAGAGGAAGCTGTTGGAGGTAACAATTTGTGCCATTCTTGTGTTTATAATGATTCTAGTGAAATCTAGGGTTTTCTTTATGCCTCTTTTAGTTGAATATGGAGTATGTGAGGCCCCAAGGCGAGATGGTTCATAGATCTGGACCTTAAGAGGTCCAGAGAGTCCTTACCACTCTGATTTATGCCATACCTTTTGAGTTATGAGCCTAGGAGGCCATTTTAGAGGTTATTTCACCAAAAGAAGCTTTGGGTGTGTTGCATGTGCACCAAGATTCGACCTTTACGTGATTATTATGCTTGGGAAGGTCAGATCTATAGATTAGAGAAGCAGATCTGACCTTAGAAGGTCATTTGAGTATGATCATGGAAGCAACTCGCCGAGTTCATAAGTGGACTCAACGAGTCGAGTCAGGGTTACCCAACGATTCGTGTCAGGAGGAACCCGTCGAGTGGAAGGATGACTCGACGAGCCAAGAGAGGCTAGAAGGATTCAGAAGACCCGCATGGACTCGCTGAGTCGCCTATGCGCACTCGACGAGTCGGGTCAAAGTTAGAATGTTGACTTTCGTTGACCTTAGGGTTCTGGTCAAGACTGATTCAAGAGAGTTCGGGGAGGGGTAGAATGGCCTTCTACCCAATCTTTAGAGACGAGACTATGAGAGAGTATTAATCAGGATGTTATTTGAATGATAGAAGGAGGGTAGGTCGGGACGTTGAGCACGAGAGTTATCCGACTTCATTGAGGTGAGTCTTCTCACTATACTGTACCTGGAAGGGTACCTATGTGTGATCGGAAGGTCTTATATGCTATGAGATGTATGTTGTTATGTGATATGTATGTGTTATGTATGATAAGGACCGGAAGGTCAAGATGATATGGACCGGAAGGTCAAAAGGTTACGAACCGGAAGGTCGATACGAGTAGGACCGGAAGGTCTACCGGGATTCGGGACGAAAGTCCCCTGAGACACTTGGATCGGAAGATCCTACAGAGTTATGGCCTGCAAAGGCGTATGTGTTGTATGTGGGATTTTGGGGAACTCACTAAGCATTTACGCTTACAGTTGTTGTGTTATGTGTTTTAGGTACTAGCGAGGATCGCGGGAAGGCGCCGGCATGATCCGGACACACTCATAGAGATTATGTTTTGATATTTTGGGATTTGTTTGTTATGATGACATTGGATACAATTTGTTTGATATTGTTTTTGATGATTGAAAATATGATTTAAACATTGTTTGCAATATTTTCTTAAAATTTTTATTATGTTCTTTAAAATTAACTTTTTTCTAGAAAAAAAACTAATAGATTTTTTTTAGAAAATTTATATTTTTGTTTTTTAAATGTTCTTTTTTGTATTCTTTCAATATTTTAAGACTAAATTATTAAAATTTCGATGTTAAACTATTTTCAGTTTATAAAATCAGTTTATTTAAATTTTAGTTTATTGCAGCAACCTGCAGATGTTAAAAAACAAACATGTTTCTTATTACAGGTTGCAGTCGTTTGGTTCACCTCTCTGTTGCAAATGGTTGCAGATGTGGTTCGCAAAATTCATGAATTTTCGTTTCAGAAAAACAAACAACATTTAGAAGACTTTATTCTTAAATGATAGTTTTTGGAAGCATGTTATAGTATTCTTGATATGTAAATTGTAATGGAAATTTGTGAATATGTTTATGGTTGTTGATATCTTTATTCGTAACATCCTTTAAGAAAATAGTAAGAATTATTTTTGTTTTGACCAAATTTGGTAAAATATCATGAATTGTTGCAAACAATGTCTCTTTTTAAGTGATGCATTGTGTGACTTCATAAATAATATCATATTGTATCCATATAGTGCAACATAATTATCATTGTCAAGTGATAATAAAAAACATGAATAAATGTATTGTATTATTGACATGTAACTAAATGAATTCGGCTATCTATTGCTACATAATTTTGTTTAAACTAATAAATTATTGTCAATAGCACTAGTGCTGTTTATTAATATATAATTAAATAAACTGGTCAATCTGTTGTCTCGTTTAGAATTATTTTTTTAAAAAATCAGAAAATGCGAGGCCTAAAATCACATTATAATACAAATTTAATGAATGTACTATATTTTATTTTGTAATCATATATCAAGTCTAAAACATCTATCTACTCTAATAAATTAAAATGACTTTGCCACATGTCCTTCTCTCATAAGATTAGCCACATGTCATTTTGTCATAATTTGAAATATATTTATTTTCCACTTGTCATTATTTTAATTTTCATTTTCAATATATATTATTAATTTACTTTCCATAAATTAAACCTACCATAATGACTATCAAATTTTAAATTTCAAATTCAATTCCAAATAAATTTACAGTGTAAACCTTTATGTTTAATATTGTGTTATAATTAACCCGTTTAGTACACACTTATTTCAATTTCAAATTCAAATAAATTTTCTACGGGTGTCAAATTTTAATGCACGATTAAAAAAACACACTTAAAATTTTTTATTATGTTTAATAAGTGAAAATTATTCTTTGCATGTTTTTTTCTCATAATTTTCACTTATTTCAATTTCAAATTCAAATAAATTTTCTATTTAATCGTGCATACTTAACATTTTGTTTTAATCAACCCGTATATTATACGGGTGTCACAACTAGTAGTTGAAATATATACCAACTCAACCTATGAAATGTTGATATTATAATCAACATCGACATCGTTAAGTTATTTAACAAATCAATGAACATGGTACTCATTTGCAAAAATATGTGATTAATAAGTATTTATATTTAAGCATATAACTAAAAATATTAGTAAAAAATAACAAAAATAGCGAACGGATCCCCCGGTTAGTTCTGTCATGTGAGGCATACTTCCTATAGTCTATAGGCACGCCATGTCTATAACTAGCACCTGACAAGCACGTGGCTGGTCAAGATTTTTAAGAAGTTGACTTTGACAACATTGTAGATTACAATATGGAGTTTTAGATTGCACACGCAACTTTCGTTTTTTGAGTTTGTAGCACATATATTATATATGGAGTTGCAATATTTTAACTTTACATTCGTATACTCTAATTAATATTTTGTGGTGTATACTTTATTTGACGATATCTTAATGACATGTCTAAAGAGGTATCCCAAACCTCAATGGTAGCAAATATTAATATTTTAATTCAATGTCATCAACTAGTTGAAATTTTTTTTATCGAGTCAAAACGGTTTAATTTGTCCAATTTACTTGAAAACATATATACGAACCCTATTTTGTAGACCAATAAAATGGCATGGTAACTTGTACCGACTACCTACCAACTTATGGTTTGGTACATACAACTCCATGGCCGATTATGATGAGTAATGGGCACGATAGGATATACTACAACTGAGATATGATTGATTTTGATGTATCAAACCAAATCTAGACCGTTAATAAAGCAAGTACAATCTCATATATTTAGAATTTTAACAAAAATTAGCTAAAATAAAGAAAATGTCCCAGCCAACCATCAATTTGTAGTTCAAAACTGAAAAGCCAAAAATTAACAAATTCCTACACCGATAATGTTTTGAAAACAAATTTGAAATCTCCTTACTGTGAAATACCGTTGAAGTAAAATTATTCTTAGGATTGTGATATTGTTCATATTTTTATGAAAAATTATAACTTTTTGTCAAATAAACACACACACACACACACACACATATATATATATATATATATATATATATATATATATATATATATATATATATATATATATATATATTTCTTTTTCTAGTAAAAACTTCATTGCAAATTCTATTTTGAGGCCAGGATTGTATGCACACCTTGTTCCACAATTTCGATTAATGTCGGAAAGAAGAGAGGATTGACCTCGGAATTTATAGAGATCAATGTGGGGGTTGAGTGTGGATATAAAAACGTTTTAGCAACCAAGTCATTTGGTGAAAACCTTCAGGAATCTTGCTCCATGCATCAAGACTTGATTTTGTCTCTGAAAAGACTGATAGATGGGTTTTCCTTTCTGGACGAATTGAATGTTCTTGTGGATATAGGGCAAGTTATGTGAAACTGTATGCAAGGATGTGAGGAAGATATGGACAGTGCTATTACAAGATATGTAGTTATAGAAGTGACCCGATTAATTTTCTCTCTTTGAATATTCTAGGGTTAGACATAGAGGTGAAGAAAAATGGGTGTGTAGAAAAAGTTGCATTCATTTTCTTACTCTATAGGAGATAAAGATGGCTGAGGTTGAGTTCTTCACTCTTTCAAGTATATGGGGGGAAATTCATTCTTTGATTTTTGTAACACTCCAAATCAGGTATTACCTTTTTGAACCCTTAAATTGTAAGTATTGCATAATGGTCCCTTAAGTACGTTGGGCGTACTTCAGGAGTACGCTTAGCGTACCATGCATGGATGATCATGGAGGGCTAGCACGTATGCTGGGCGTACCAAAGGGTACGCGGGGCGTACGTGACGAACGTTTAAACCCTAATTTCCAGACTTAAGACCTATATAAGCATCCTTATCTCATTTGAGCTTCACCCTAACCAGCCTCCTTCACCCTCAAACGTCCCTAAAACCCTAAAATCATTAGAGTGTGTATTCTTGAGCTTGTGAATGTTTAAACACCATCCTTTCGGTGTGTTAACTACAAGGAAGATGAGGAAACAAGCTTGAACGAGGAATAGCTTATGGATCTTACATTTTGAGCAACTTAAGAAGCTTGAGGAGGTAAAAAGCTTTCACCTTGGCCATCATTATCATTTCTAGAGCTAGGGTTTTCTCTTTAGTCCCATTTTGTGTTCTTGGACCACCTCTTGAGAGTTTAAGCAACACCAGAACTTAGGAAGGATAAATATGAAGTCCTTTGGTCCATTCATAGCATAAAAATGGAGTCTTGATGGGTGTTTTGACCTCATGCATGGATTAAGACTCTTGGAAAGGTCTTAATGGGTTGTTGGGAGCATATGGAGCATGTAAAGGCATAAAGTTGCCAACTTTATGCCTTAAGACATCGTAATCGACTCAGATCTAAAGATTGGACGTTGGAACATCAAGTATTAAGCACTTAATACAAGAAGGTGCTTAATCAGCTTGTACGCTAGGCGTAGTATAGCATACGCAGCGCGTACATCTCAGGGACTCAGTATGCTAAGCCTAAAGGAGTGGTACGCAGGGCATACACACTCAGATGGGCTTGGGCTCGTTTTGGGCTTGTAATCCCTTTGGGCCTTAATCAGTCATTGGGCCTGGTCATGTTTTGAGTTAATGGACAAATTAATCTGTTTTGGGCCAAGGTTGCTATAGTTGGGCTTTATTGGGCCATGAGGCCCATTAATGATTTTGAACATGGACGTTGGGCCCATTAGCAATGGGAGACGTTTGGGCCATTATGAAAGGATTTGGAGGCTAGGGTTCTTTAATTGGATTATATTGTGACATCCCCATTTTCTCGGCCAGAAAAGACCGATTTTGTTTATGCTTTGTAAAAATCATAGTACTTCTTTTCATAAAAATGTTGTGGAATTTGTTCCCAGATAACACGATAAATACGTTACCAAAACATTTTCGAGGAAACGTATTTTATTCATTTTAAAACGTTTGGGATGTCATCGTCAATACAGAACATAAGCATAAACGGAACTTACATTTATTTACACTAGTGATCTACATCTCTTTAATCTCTCAGTGTAATGTGACTTCATATAAACACTTGTGATATAAATAAACTGAGTGGGTCAGGTTGGGAAACCTGGTGAGTACATAGGGTTTTCAACCCACAATAATATAATTATTATGTTCAAACAATCAAACAATCAACCAATCAAACAATCAACCCAATTACTCATCCCCATTATCTTCTTTACTCTTTAGGATCTACCCTAAGAATCAACCATTACTCGTTCATACATTCCTAAGGATCATCCTAAGGAATCGGCACGATGTAATGCCTGTGTTTCTGGGCTTGTCATTAATGTTGATATAATAGTCTAGGTTAACCTTTGTAACCCGTTTTGAAATAATAAAAGTGTATTATTTGAGTACTATGTGTTTTGTGCTTAATTGTGTGTCTTAATGTTGGTGTGTAATAAACAGATGAGAGGCCTCGATGTTGTTGTTGTTGTTGATCTAGTTATTCAGCGGAGTGTGGATAACGACCACAGACTCTTTCTAGACAGTCTTGTGGAACGCTAGCAGGTTCATGACCTGTAGGTGTTGTGAACGATGTGTTCACCGATGTACTCTATCCCCCTCATGGTTGCCTTTAGGATACCTATTGTTGAGGAAACCCCTTAGCAGTAATGTCCGTCCCGATGAAAATCCTAGATTAGGTCCCTTGAGATAGATGTTGTTTTAGGAACATAAAGCGAGGATAACAGGAATGGGTAATCGGGTTATTGTTGGTTGGTGAAATTAAATATAATTGATTTATTGTGTGTTGAAAACCCTATATGCTCACCAGGCTCCCAAGCCTGACCCACTCAGTTTTATTTGTATTACACAAAGTGTTGCAAGGGCATAAGATGGATGAATCATCGAGTTGTTTTGTTTACAAGCTTGTATATGTATATATTTGTTGAATGACTTGTAATGTTATCGTTTATGCTTTATGGTCTGTATCGGAACATGACATCCCGAGTTTTGATTATATAATGAAAATGCATCTCTTGATGAAATGTTTTGATAAATATTATTTTATCATATTTTGTTTTGGGAACAAATTCCGCAACTCTTATAAATCAAAAGGATTTACTCTGAAATTATTTTAAAAAGCATAAATGAAATCGGTCTTTTCTGGCCGTGATTTTGGGGATGTCACACACGAAGTCCATCGTCACCGGGGTTTAGGCACTAAGTTTGCATAGTCGCCATAATTTATACAACAGGCACTAAGTCTGCATAGTCGCCAGGGTTTTGGCACCAAGTCTGCATGATCACCAGGGTTTAGGCATCAAGTCTGCATGATCGCCAGGGTTTAGGCATCAAGTCTACATGATCACCAAGGTTTAGAGTACACCGAGTGAACACATCGTTCACAACACTTACAGGTTGCGAGTCTGAAAGTCTTCAATTGGACTGTCTAGAATAGGCCGTGGTTGTCATCCATATCTGCTGAATGACGGGCCCATCGTTTGGGAAAGGGCTTCTCACATCGTTCACCTCTCACCTCGCCTCGTGGTCTATAACACCTCTCAACTCATCGTCCAACTTATATTCCATCTATTGCGTCTACCCATGTTTTACCCCAACATTTTTGTAGATATAAAATACATATACAATTTAAATCATTTAAAACATGTATAAAATCGTTCATCCAGCATAGACAACAAGTATTCAGATAATATGCACACATAGCACGTAATTTATATAAAATACTTCATATCTATGTGTAAGATGAAAGTAACTATGCACTCACCTGAGAAGGTGGTGACTCGGTACTCGGACAACGCTTCGTTTACTTTAAAATAATTTCTTTCGACAAAACCTAGTATTATTACCACTAGATTTTAGTCTAATATTTAAAGTGACTAATTATTAGTCTTATTATTATTATTATTATTATTATTATTATTATTATTATTATTATTATTATTATTATTATTATATAAGCGTTTAAACAATACTTTCCAACCACTATGTACAGACAGGGGCATACATAAAACTCCAAAGGGCAGGACCATTTTGGCATATAGCACTTCTGAAATCCAACAACCCTATGCTGCCGTTTAAACCAGATTCACCGTATCACGAGTAGTTAAAAATATATTATAACGACACTTATATAATAATAGCTCGAATATTTATTATAAGTTCATAATAACAATACTAATTTTAAATATAAGCTATATTAAAATCGGGTAAGCATAACTTACTTACAAGGGGGTTTTAGCTAGGAGTCAGGCTCTGCTGGGGCAGGACTTCGTCGCTGAATCTTTCTAAGAAAGATTCGTGCAGCGCTTCAGCGCTCACCTTACTATACTAAACTACAGAAAGAGAAGTCGAATCACGAGGGACCGAAATGCTCGGGGGATAAGAAGAGAAAGACTCTTGAATCAAGAGAACGGTACAAGAAATATGAGAGCTAGAGGCTCTTATTTATACTAATTGAATTTTCAAAAACTACCCTCCATACTTACTTAATAACCTTATAGTTATATAAACAACTAAACACCCCTTTATAATACTATTTTAAATAGATTTAACGATATTTGTGCTAACCTAATGTCGCAAGAACTCAACATTAGTCTTATAATGACCGCATCGTTGATACCTTTCCATTGATATATACATATGTATATTATGTGTACACATATATGATTTATACTTTGTCTTAATACGTAAATATGCTATTATAATTTGTAACTCGTTCATACGAACTCTGTTTTTGACGTTATTTATATCCACGCGTAGGTGGAGACGTACTCTACAACTTTCGTTTAGACTCAGTTAGCTAATTTTGACTTTATTTTTAAAGTTATATTTTTAACAGGCCGGGACAGGATTGGTCCGTTAAAATCTCATAAATTCTCCATCCGATGTCCATTTTCATCTGTCTTTTTATCGTTACGCTACTAATAACGAGATCTCCGATTCTCGTTTAGGTTGTGTCGGCTAAAAACCGCTCGATCTAATACTCGAACTTCGGGCTGTACACCACTAAGCCGAAACTTCGAAAAATCATAACTTCCTCACACGAAGTCAGATTTGGGCGTTCTTTTTATGGACGCTCTCAAGTTAACATATTCTATGACTTTCATTTAGATTACTAAGGCTAAAAGTCACTCTATCATAAATTCGCTATTTACGTCTTCGCGGTGCCTTGCCGATTCCGTCGCTAAACCTCGACGGGTCATAACTTCTTTGTTATAACTCGGATTTCGACGCTCTTTATATGTACGGAACCCTTGATACATATTCTACAACTTGGTTAAGATTATTTATTCTAAATAATATTTTGTCGAAAAGTCGTTTTTGACCCCTATTATCTCTAAATTGATTAGCCCAGATCTACTGGTGTTACATATATTCAACCCTAACCTTGGGTTAATGGTATTATTGTTCAGCACAAGTGGTTACGGATTGTTAGGAGAGCATCTTTCGGATCCAGCAGACAGAGATGAGTCTCCTCACCATACCAGTGGGTCGAAGCCACCAATGCTGACCCATTTAGTTAATTGTAGTGTTTATTGTGGGTTCACTACTGATGTGTCTGGTATGCATGTATATGAGAATGTGGTAGTACTTATTGACTATATATGTGAAGACCCCGGGGGGAGCCTGTAGCAGTTAGATATAAGACCATGTAGGGGAGCCCATGACACTCCTAGGTAAAGACCATGTGGGGGAGCCCATGACAAGTAGTTAAGACCATGTGGGGGAGCCAATGGCACATAGGAGTAAGACACTGGTGGGAGTCCACGACATCCCTATATGTTATGTATGAGTTATGTAGTATGATAGCTATTTATGTGAAATATGATATGCTAGTTGACTTTGTGTTATTTGCATGGAAGACCCCAGGGGAGCCTGTGGCAGTTGGATATAAGACCATGTGGGGGAGCCCATGGCATTCATAGGTAAAGACCATAGGGAAGCTCATAACATCTGGGTATAAAACCCTAAGAGGAGCCCACGACATCCTTATATGTTTGTATGAATGGCTTATGTGATTTATGTAGCTTATATAGCTAATATGGTTTATGCGACTATGTGGATTGTGTGGGGTATGCTCTAGGGAACTCACTAAGCATTAGCTTACAGTTTGTTGATTATTTCAGGTACTTCAGATTCTAAGGGAAAGGGTAGGTTTGATGGCACAGCGTGCACTCTCCGATATTTTATATGGGGACACTCTGATATTTGAAATAAAATGTTGATGTTTTGGATTTTGAAAACAATTTTCATTGATATTTCATATTTTATGGGAATGTTTTGATTAATTAAAAATGAAAATTTTATTTGGAAATTTGGATCGTTACAAGTTGGTACCAGAGCCTTGGTTTGAGGGATTTGGGCACACTCTCGGGCGTGTGAGGACTCAAACTAAGGAAATGGTAAAATTATTTTCAAAAAAATCAAAAGTTAACAACTTCTTAAAATGGAAAAGGGGGAGAATGCAATGCTCGTGATCGGCCGAGCCCAAGTAAGTAGTTCCCCCATATGTTAGCCATGCTATACTGATATTTGGATTATGATAATTATATGAACCTTGTTATGTGTATGCTTTCAAAATTGTATATGGTTAGGGTATTATAGCCTCATAATGATTGATTTGGCCTTATTTCCTATTCCTTGTCTGGTTAAGGTCTTAGGGTAGAGTCTGTTATTCGAAAGTCTATTTGATCTTGTTCTGTGTATAATTTGCATGCATAAGGCAACATGTTATGATTGAGTTCTGGTTTATATAGACGGAGCAAATCTTAAGATAGCCTAGGATTTGAGCTATGTGGTAGCCTGTGAGATATGTTTTGCTCTCAGACGAATTAGAGTTACCAGGTAGATCCTTGGGGAAGGTATATGTAGGTTTGGAAGGTAGTATTGGACCCATACTACTGAAAGCACAGGACATATACCTGAACCAATGTTGGATCTGGAAGCTCTAAGGAGAACCGGTGTGGATGGATCCCATGTTTGGACATCCTGATCATTATGTTTTATGGTATTGCAATGCAGTATGGTGGTGACACGACACGGAGCAGGGGGATCAGGATCAGGATCCAGGTCTGGGTTAGGCAATGGTACTGAGCCCATTGATGAGAGGCTGTGCGAGCTTATTGCAGCCGAGGTTACGAGGCGAATCCTTGACGCTTCCCCAATGATTTTAGTGATGGTCAAGGAAAGGATGATGGTGATCATGGAGGAGCGGCTCAAGTCCTTTCGAGCCGAGATTTATGCGGGCCAGTTCGGGGCCCGAACTCCCCCATTTTGGGAGTTCAAGGTGTGTGGAGCGCCTGAGTTCTTTGGGGTCAGGGACCATATAGCTAGTCGACACAGGGTGGCAGACATGGAGAATGCCTAGCGTACGAGCTTTTTCCCTGATATGGCAAAGGTGGGGTTTGCCTCATGTATGTTGAGGGGCCGAGCCAGGATTGGTGGGAAGTGGTGACTAGCCAGGTGGGAGCAGCCGGTGTGGCTGAGATGACATGGGCCGAGTTTGTTAAGCACTTTGATCTTGAGTTTGCACCATCTACTGAGGTGCAACGGTTAGTGAGGGAGTTCCAAGACCTCCAGCAGACCACTGAGACCGTGGCGGAGATAACCGCCATGTTTCGGGAACGAGCATTATTGATCCCACAATATGCTACATATAAGGACACGAGGAGGATGAGATATCATTCCATGTTGAGGGATGATATTCGTGAGTTTGTGAGCTTTATAAGGTGCAAAACCCTGAATGAGATGGTAGAGAAGGCCCGTGAGCGGGAAATGGAGTTGGAGCTTCACAACAAGACTTCGGATTCTTCTGGTAGGGGACAGCAAGGTCGTGACCAATGTGCCAAGTGCGGTAAGCTGCACGGTGGGGCCTGTCGAATAGCAGGCTCGGGATGTTACGCATGTGGTCAACTGGGCCACATGAGCAGGGACTGCCCCAAGAAGGGCTTGATTTGTTTTCACTGCAACCAGATTGGCCATAAAAAGGCCGATTGTCTGAGGCTGCGGGGAGGAGGAGGAGCGGTGGCGGCGCCTGCGCCCGCCACAATGAGGATCAACTAATTGAAGTCCAAAGTTCTTAATGACCCATGGCCCAAAATGGTCTCAAAGCTAAATCTGAGTAGTACGCCCCGCATACAAGTGAAACGTCCAAAAAGTAAGAGCCAAAAATTTCTTTATAATATTTATAAAATGGTAATCCAAAATATTGTCATACAACCAAAATGGATCAAACTGCATCACTACATTATAAAATATCAGACTGATTCACAAAATGCAGAATGAGGGGGTGTGTGCTCTGCAATCATCTCAGACTCTTCCCTTTCGAACGAGAAGTACCTGAAACATAAACTGAAAGCGTAAGCACAAAGCTTAGTGAGTTCCCCAAAATACCACATACCATACATAATAAATACATAATGGGCCCCCGCCCATCATCAGGCCTTGCCTGACATCAAGTCCTACTCGACCTCGAGCCCCACCCGACATAAAGCCCCACTCGGTTTACAGATTTGTCAATCATCAGGCCCCACCCAATACATTTATAAACATATAAACATATAATCATACTAACATATGTGATAATCACAAAGACAATAGCATATAATACATTCATCAATCCTCTCTCGATATATATACCAATGCATACACATGCAAGAGTCACGTAGACATCTAGCATCCTAAAATAATAAACCATGGCCCGACATTGATGCATTCGACTCGCTAAACATAGTGAGGAAACTCACCTCAAGATTGAGTCTCTTAGATAAATCTTTGTCTGTTGGTCTGATAAAATCCCTACGTTATCATCATAAAATAACATCCAATTAATAATTGAATTCTGAACCATAACTAAGAGTCTAAACTAGGGTAAAAGACATTTTACCATTTACCTAACTTGGCCCAAGGCCAAGGCCAAGGCCCAAACCAACAACTCAAAAGACCTAATTCCAAAATGGTCACCCAAAACACAATTATAGCCTAATCTTCCAAATTGGGCCCAAATCCCTTTATGGGCCTTCGATCAAAAGAACCCAATATAATAGCATCATCCCAAAAATAGAAATATGATAGCCCAATAAGACCGTAATCTCCTAAGGTCCAAGCATAGGCCCAAATCCGAAGCCCACTTGCTGAGTACGTAGGGCGTACTCAACTCGTACGCTTAGCATACACCCTCTGGGGCTAGTACGCATAACGTAGCATCTTGGTACACCCATCGTATTCCCTAGTTGGCTACCCCACTTCATTAAGCACTTAATCCATTGAGACTTGAAGCAAACTCTTAGATCTGGTTCTATAAGACCACTTATCACGTAAATTGACAACTTTACACAAATGCATGGCTTAATGGGGGCTCAAGAGCTCTAAAAGAGCTTAACAAAGGTATTAACACATGTATGGTCCAAGATACACCATAAAGGTTGCATTTTTATGAACAAGGGGACCAAAGGAAACCTAGATATAACACCAATACTTCTGGAGTGAGTCAAGAAGCTCATCAATCACTCCAAGGACTCGAAAAGCATAAAATAACAACATAACTAGATCTAGCATCATGGATCATCAAGATATGCGATTTTTACCTCAAAAAGATTGCAAATGATGAGCTAACCCCGGATCTTCAAGCTCAAGACACTTCTCCAAATGGTCCTCTTATTTTTCTCCTTCACAAACCACCAACAAACATTCTTTAAGGCTCAAAACTCACAAAAACACACTAGCGTTTTGATTTATGGATAAAGGAAGGTGGAGGTTGGCTAAACATGACCAAATGAGGCTATCATAAGGTTTAAATACGGTGCAAAACCTAAACTTAGGGTTTCACTTAAGCTCACGTACGCTATGCTTACACCCAACGTACGTGGATGGGATCCGCGATCATGGTATCAGGCTAGTACGCTAAGCGTGCCACCTAGTACGCCCCGTATACTAGCTTAAGGACTAAAATGCAAAGTTTTTGATTAACAAGGGTTAAATGTGAAACTTACCAAACTCGAGTGTTACAAGAAGCCTCTGATGCGGAAAGGGTTACAGGACCAAGATGGAGTACGCATAACATACTTCAAATTACGCCCGATGTACGCATCAGAATCCAAAAGCTTCTATTAAGGTCTTAATGCCTTAAAACCTAATGTACTGTAACGCCCGGGTTTCAGGGCTAAGCATTTTTGTCAATGTAATAGTCTAGGTCAACTCTTGTAACTCTTTTTGAAGTAATAAAGATGAAATATTTGAGTATTATGTGAATTATGTGTATTTATGTGCTTATAATTTAATTATAAATGTATAATTAATAAATAATAAAAATAAGCGTCAAAATTAAAGTATAAGATAATCCCGATATCTCTACATAAAGTTGTAGAATATGTCTCAAGGTTTCCGTGCATATAAAGAATGCCGAAATCCGAGTTATAACGAAGAAGTTATGACCCGTCGAAGTTTTACGGTAAAACCGGCACGGCACCGGGAAGCGTAAATAGTGAATTTACGATAGAGCGAGATTTAGCCTTAGCGATCTAAACGAAAGTCGTAGAATATGTTAAAATAAGAACATCGATAAAAAGAACGCCCAAATCTGACTTCGTATGAAGAAGTTATGATTTTTCGAAGTTTCGGAATAGCAGTGTGCAGCCCGAAATTCGAATATTAGATCGAGCGGTTTTTAGCCGACACGACCTGAACGAGAATCGAAGATCTCGTTAAGGGTAGCGTAACGAGAAAAGGATGGGTGAAAACGGATGTCGGATGAAGAAGTTATGAGGATTTAACGGACCAATCGTGTCCCGACCCGTTAATTATATAAAATTTAAAATCGAGCCAAAATTAGCCGACGGAGTCTAAACGAAAGTTGTAGAGTACGTTTCCACCTTCGCGTGGATATAAAGAACGTCGAAAACGGAGGTCGTACGCGAAAGTTACGAATTTTTAAAGTTGAAGTATGAAAATGCGAAGTCTGTTGCGAGGCTGATGACGTGGCTGCATCTGGGCCGCCCATCGCTGATGAAGGAACGCGCTTCGGATGGTGACACCTGGTGCGAGGGTTACGCCCAGCGTAGCGAGGATACGCCTAGCGTCCGAGGAACGCCCCGCGTCCGAGGCCAAGTACGCCCCGCGTACTTCGGTTCTTATCCGTCCGATGGGTGCGAGACAGCTGGGTCCGAGCTGGTGATCTTATCCGAGGAGTACGCCCAGCGTACCCTCGGTACGCCCAGCGTAATGTCCGAAGCCAGACCCTATAAATTGAGGTGCGAGGCTGCCATTTCTCTTCACCCCAAAACCTCTTCTTTCTCTCACTAGTTTCTCTCTCTAACTCATCTAAACCCTCCTAAGCCCTAGGTAAACCCCCTAGCACCCGAAGGAAGCCCCGAGGCTCCCGGAGTCCCGAGAAAAGAGCCTTTCGGCTTGGGAACGCTGCTCCAGCAAAGCCCGGTTTTCGAGAAAACTCGCTGTAAGTGAGCTACGCCTAACCTAACTTTAGTTTAGCTTATGTTTTAATATAGGAATGTTATTAGGTCCTTAAAATAATTATTTGGGCTATTATTATGAGTTATATCGAGTATTATTAACGCTTAATAATACTCGGACTAATTAATTTGTCGCGGTTATCGTTAAACTAAACCCTAGTGGTATCGATACTAGGTTTTATCGAAGGAATGTCGTTTTGAGAGTATCGAAGCGCTGTCCGAGTGCTGAGTCACCACCTAATCAGGTGAGTGCATAGTTACTTTCAGCTTACACATAGATATGAAGTATTTTATATAAATTACGTGCTATGTGTGCATATTATCTGAATACTTGCTATCTATGCTGGATGAACATTGTTATACATGTTTTCAATGATTTAAACTGTATATGTATTTTATATCTACGAAAATGTTGGGGTAAAACATGGGTAGATGTAATAGCTGATGTGTGATAAAATGATGAGAGGCCTCGATGTTGATGTTGTTGTTTCTGTCATCTAGCGGAGTATGGATGACGACCACGGACTCTTCTAGACAGTCCAGTGGAACGCTAGCAGGCTCGCAACCTGTAGGTGTTTGTGAACGACGTGTTCACCGGTGTACTCCATCCCCCACATGGTTGCCTTTAGGACATTTATTGCTAAGGAATCCCCTTAGCAGTAGTGTCCGTCCCGATGATGATCCTTAGGCTAGGTCCCTTATGATAGGTGTTTAGGGACGTAAAGTGAGGATAACGGGAACGGGTAATCGGGTTATTGTTGATTGATGAAATTAATAAACTTATTTATTGTGGGTTGAAAACCCTATGTGCTCACCAGGCTCCCAAGCCTGACCCACTCAGTTTTATGTATTACAGGTAGTGGCGCATGAGCATAGGTGTGATGTTTTGGACGAGGGATTACGGATATAGGCCTGTAGATATGAAATAATGTAGTAAGGCTTATATTGTACTGTTTATGCTTTTGATCTGTACGAACATGACATCCCGAGTCTTTTAATGAAATACATTTCTATGGAAATGCTTTTGATAAATCTTTATCATATTTTTGTTTTGGGACAAATTCCGCAACACTTTCATTTAAAATGTAACTCTGATTTTTAAACAAAGCATAAACAAACCGGTCTTTTCTGGCCGTGATTTTGGGGATGTCACATGTACAAACTTCAGTTCCAAGTCTAAAAAAACATAAATAACCATAAAGTCGGAATCTTTATGCTTTTGCATGGCTACAAAGAGCCCAACACCAAAACCCTAACTCCTTTAGGCATCTAAGACTCTGTAACTCTTGCATGGAGTGATCACAAGTTCCAAGCTTGCATTTTTATGACTTGACACACCCTAAACCGCCTGAAAGGACAAACTAAAACTATAGAGTACTCCATACTAATAAAGATCAAAGTCTTGGGACCAAACAGAACACAAAACTAGAGTTGAAGAAAATCTCTAACAAGAAAAGCTGCAAGGTTTTAACTTTATACCTTTAGAAGATGCAACAAGATGAAGAGATTCTGGATCCAACAAGATTGAGAGCAATACCACAACTCCTAGGATATTCCTTCACCACCAAAGACACTAAAAGTTACTCTTTAGGATTCAAAACTTCACACACACGGATTAGGGTTTAAAATGGGGGCTTAGGGGGATGGAGGCTGAGAGGTGAGAATGGTTAGAAGCCATAAGGTCTTTAAATAGGATCCAAACCTTAAAAATAAGGGTTTGTCCCTTGCTTGCGTACGCCCAACATACATGTACGTATGTCCAACGTACGTGAGAGGCTCCCAATCACATACAAGGTTCCTACGCCCGACGTATCTAACTCGTACGCCCAACGTAGGGACCAATTTTCCAACTTTTAAGTATTAAAGCTAGAATGGAAAATTACTTGGAACACTGGCGTTAAAGCTCTCATGTGAAATTTTTACCTGGTCGAGTCAAACATTACTTGTGCCCTACGCTTCCTTAACCCCATATATAAACAAACCTACATCATTACTTCAATCATATATGATTTTTGGAGGTTGAAGATGTAATTTTGGTGCGTCTAAATGTTGAACAACACGATGTGGAGTTGCTATTCAATATTTTATCATTTAATTTGTAAAACCTTATATCAATTACATCTTTAGACTTGTGTTTTCAGCCATGATCGGCTAAAAACCTTTCTTTTTCAGTTCTAATTCTTAATTCAAATATGTTGACTTGACTTTCATCATATTGATATTTTATATTTGATTTTATCCTAATGACTAATGTTTTATTTATGAAAAAGCGCCGAGTAAATTAAATGAATGGTCTTTGTGGTTTGTGGTAATTTGTATGTTTGATTCCTAAGTATTTTTTTTTTAACTCGAAAGACCCATCAAACTTTATTTTGTTGCGTCTTTGGTCCCTACCACACTTAAAAAATAATATATTCCCCTTATATATATATATATATATATATATATATATATATATATATATATATATATATATATATATATATATATATATATTGATTTTCTATAATTTATTTCAATTTTAAATTAAAAAAAAAAGCCTTCGCCCACCCTCATTCCTCTTTACCTAACCGATCGATTCTCTCTCTCTCTCTCTCTCTCTCTTACACTCTCTTTCTTTCTTTCTTTCTTTCTTTCTCTCTCTCTCTCTCTCTCTCTCTCTCTCTCTCCCTCTCAGATTCACTCATCTCTTCTTGCTACCCCCCTCTGCTGGTCCGATTATCACCTGCGGCAACCACCTTAGCATCCCCCGTCATCTGTGCCAATAACCAAAAAAAAAATTCAACATAATTCTCGTAGTTAAACTTGGAAAATGAAATCATACGTTGATAAACCTTAAGATCAAAACCATTCTCAGAATCAAACCAAAAAATCGAAATCATAAATTGTAGGTATATTTGAAATCATACATTCATAAAACATCAAGATCAAAATCAATACAAACTTTAGCATCAAATATGAAATCATACATTAATAAACCTCAAAACCAAAACCAATATCAAAATCTGGTATAAGAGAATAGATTCAAAACCTTTACAATCTTTGAATGTTGAAACCCAAATGCCAAAAAGATCGATGAAGCAACAAGAAACATGGAAGATGGTCTAGCAGCACGAAGGGTGGAAGAGAAAAGATGATAGAGGTCGGTGGTCCGATGGCGTTCAACGACTAGGGCCTATCGACTCTTTTTCGGTACAGATCCAACACTAGCCATCGATAGAGCGTCGCGATGATATGTCAGAATAAAGGATCCCGACAACGATTAGTATTGACATGCGGTAGAGAAAAAGGATAATGAAACCTCTCGGAGAAGACGAAGTCTCCAATAGTGTGATATCGACGTTGATGGCAAAGGAAAACATACACGGGAAAGTGACGACCGGTGGTCGGAGAAGATAACCGGACCGATAAAGGGGGCGGCGAGAGAGAGAGAGAGAGAGAGAGAGAGAGAGAGAGAGAGAGAGAGAGAGAGAGAGAGAGAGAGAGAGAGAGAGAGAGAGAGAGAGAGAGAGACGATCTGTTAGGTAAAGGGGAAGGAGGGTGGGTGACGTTTTTTTTTTCTTTTTTATTAATTGTAAAATGAAATAAATAATAGAAAATCAAAAAATATATACAAGGGCAAAATAATATTTTTTTTTAAAGTTTGGTAGAGACCAAAGACGTAACAAAATAAAGTTTGGGGACCTCTCGAGTTAAAAAATTAAGTGAGAGATGAAACATACAAATTACCACAAACTACAATGACCATTTGTGTATTTTACTGTAAAGTGTTTGAATTTATTCTCTTTTCATAAGGACAACATAAATTAATTTAGTTTAAGTAAAACTTGGTTAATATGTAAACATCTATATTTGTCTTATGAATTAACGCAAGTAACAAACAACAATTGGTTTTTAACTTAGGAATTAATATGTTGTAAAAATAAATTCATATGTTTTTACGTTTCCGAGCTTTGAGAAATATTGAGGTGTAGGGAAACTTCCAAAAGAAATTTAATGCAACATTTCAAGTCTATCTAGATCAAGGTTAATAAACTAAAAAAATTGTTTTTAATTATATAATTTAGCAAATAAAATGGTATTATAATTTTTTAATATTGCCTAAATACCAACTTAGGTTAAAAATTTTCTAAATATCAATTCACAGTCAATTGCATATTGTTGAATATCTTAGTTTTGTTTTTAGTTAATTAACACCCTCCCCCCTTATTTTTTTATTTGTGATTATTTTTGTGTTAGCTCACTATTTCTTGTGCAAGGTATAAACCAATTGTTATGTGTCCATATGGATTCAAGTCCTACTTTAACTATATTAATATTTGGTATAACTTAAGAGTATTTTTATACCTTTATTATTTGTTGGTTTGACGACCTAACACAAGTTAGCAAGTTTAGGTTATAGACCTTGTAAAATTGTCATATTATGTCGAACTGCATGTTGAAAGAATAAAAAGTTGGGAGACAAAATGGAATACGTAAAAACCTGGAAAGAGTAGGACTTAAAAGGTAAAATAGAGAATTCATAGTAAACTTAAAAGAAAATATGAAAAAAATATGAGTTGGAAAGACACAGGGACAAGGCCACGAGGAGGGAATGACCAAATAGGAATCCGGAACATAAGAGAAAAGAAAAAACTAAGAATAAAATTTTGATTTAGATGGTTAAATAGTTTTCCCATTACATTATGACAACGCAAATGTTTTCTTTTATATATGGTTAATAGTTTTGACTATGTCCAATTTCTAAGAATTTAAAAAATTAAATATAAATAAACGGTATCTTCCGAGTTAAATTCTCACTCTTAACATCACCCGTTACTTTTAATGTCTTTAGTGTCAACCCGTTTAATTAAATAATTTAATGTCTTTTAGTGTTTATCCGTTTAATTAAATTATTTTCGTTAGACATTCAAAATCAAAGTTTGTATTAATCATTATGCAACGAAACCACATACGGGAGTATAATCGGTTAAAAAAATAAATTATGTTTCTTACGATCAACTTAAGCTATATATTTATGTCAAATCTGATCAAAATTAGATTTCTAGACCGTTAATATGACCCAAAAAATCAAAATGCAAGTATTAAAATGAAGCTATCTTCAAGTTTAGGGCTTTACGCGTTGTTAGTTAAAATTAAAAAAATATTAATATTAATACAAAAACCTATTTTTTAATAGAATAACTTTTTTTTTTCTACAATGTATGTGAATTTATATATTACGATAATAGCGTCACGTCTGTGTAATGTGTATTTCACGATACGTTATTTATGATTTTGTCAGTAAATGTGTTAATGGGTCCTGTTTATGATTAGTGGCCCATTTACGTAAATCCCTATAGGAAACCAGTTTCAGCCTTTGGGCCCAGATTATGGTTTTATCGTATTGGAGATTGGAGGTGTTGATGAATGAATGATTTAGGGCTTTTCTTTTTTGGGATTAAAAATGTCTCATTAAATAGTCAGGTACGATGAGAACTCAAGTTCGTTACAATTTTAGACTTTTGTAATCAGATGAAAAATTATTGTGTCATTGAACTTAAATGATTAAAACGTTCTAACTCAAGGAACTATCGTAACATATTAGAGATGTATAATTATTTATTAAGGGACAAAGTAATGTTTTAGTGATTTATTCATTAGATAAGTTATGTTGATGGGTTGTATTTGCACATTTGCTTAGAGAGTAAAAATCAATGAGTAAAATTTGCGGAAATAATCATCAATAATTTATTTAATTTGGTTTACTCTCATACATACATAAACCTCATTACTGTACTACATGTGTGTGACTATCATGAATAACCCGAGAGAGGGGTTTAGTTAGAGGCCTTTATATATTTTGAGATTGCCTTTGTCAACAATATCACAATAAGATTATATTTCCTAAATAAGTGTTTGAACTACACCTTAGAATCCATGTCAACGTGTCTGACACAAATTTACACGACATTAATTGTAAAGTGTGTTTTGGGTATTAAATACAAACACACTATATAGCAAATTTGTGTGACACGAGACACAACACAAATAAATTTTTTTTAACAGTGTTGCATAAAAATACAAATTTACATGAATAGACACGTTTCACTTGTAAGACACCAATTTGTTTATATGTGTCATGTGTCAGTATGAATTTGTTTATACGTGTCACATGTCGACATGAATAAACACGAATTTACACAAATATATGTGTTTATACGTGTTATGTGTCTACACGAATTTGGTTCGTGTCTTGTACGTGTTTAAACAAGTAATTAGTGTTTGACATGTGTAATACACAAAAAAACAAATTTAAAATGCATGTCAACATGAAAAAACAAGAAACATGAATTTCTAAAACATGTATTGTGTTTGTGTCATGTTAATCGTGTCATGTATCAAATTGTCGGGTTTAGTTTGAACATCTAATGTGATAGTGTTTGGATTTTTTATGTGATAATGTTTTTTTTTTCTTGAACAGCCACATCTAGTCACAAATTTGATTTGAAAGAATGGATGTTAGTTTATATGCATAACTGTAGCGAGATGTCGTTAATGCTAACCAACATTTGAACTTAATGTTGCACAACCGTGTATTGTGTGGTATGAATGTATGATGATCTAGTGGGATTTAGTGACAATGGACCACATGGTAGACTAGAAAAGAAAATGTTAAGGTAAACCAAGCAAATAAGTGGTATGATACACACCCTTCGAAAAGGCAAGTAAACTCTAATTACATGTATTTTTATGATGAGAAATTAAATATCTTTTTTTTTTCCTAAAAATCTTCCTATCTAATTAAATGATAACATATGTCACATTTAATGTTCATTTAATGATATCTAAGTATAATAAAATTACACATGTAATCATTTAATTGGATAGAAGAATTTGTAGGAACAAAAATATGAAGATATTTAATTGTTTTTTTATGATTCCTCGGTTGGCCATCTCAGAGGATTCTTAGGGTTTTTAAGTAGATTAGTGAGACACTATAGTGGTTTTTTTTTTTTTTTTTTTTTTTTTTTGAAAATATTGATTGTTACATGGTTTGCTATGGATTCCTATTTTTAGGTAAATGTATCAAGACGACTTTCACTTTCTTTTTATTTACATTCATTCAATAAGAGGTTCGGGAAGGTGACGAGATGAAGATGGTGACAAAAATGTGTCACGAATATGGAGCATGCTTTTGAAGACCTAAATGTTCAAAACATATGAATGTACGTCTTTTAGGTCGTGCCATAAAAATTTAGCAAACCATCCTACGAGACTCATGAGTTTCATATAATTTTTGAGCACTGTAATTATATGTTTGGTTGTTATGTATTTTAGTTTTTATTTTTATGCAAACCGATTAACTGCATGTCATGTATATTTATGTAAATTAAAATGATGCAAATAGAAATGTGTCTCTAACAATTTGGACATTGTTGTTTTTATTGAATTTAATAATTAAAAGACGTTTTAGTTATTAAATTAATTAGTATTGTTTTATTTAATAATTAAATGTTTTACTATTTAATTTCACACTCGATTGAAAATATTTTTAATTGAATTGAAGAGGCTAATAAAGAACCAAATTTGCCATTTTAGTAAGGGATTATGACGTAAAAGCCTTTAAGTTTAACATATATGAGCATTTTACCTTTTTTACAAATTTTAGGTTCATTAAAATCAGATATTTGCAATTTTTTTTTGTATTTTCTATTTTATTTGTAGAGTTATAATCGAACATTTTTGTTAAACTTAAGGGTTTTAATGAATCAGACAACCAAACTTAAAAGATTTTATAAACCAGAAAAAAGTAAAATTGAACATTTCTGTCAAATGTAAGGTATTAATGAAACATAAATACACAAAAGTGTAAGACTGAAAAAAAAAGTTACAAACACCCACTTTTAATTAACATAATATCTGGAAAAAAGTAAATATATATATATATATATATATATATATATATATATATATATATATATATATATATATATATATATATATATATATATATATATATATATATATCTTTCAAGAAAAATCTCAAGAAAAGTCCTAATATTTTACTTTAATTTACGAAAAAAACTTAAACTAAAATTTGTTTACGAAAAAACATGAATTACCGGTAAAATGACGATTTGACAACCTTTTACCGGTTTACTTGTTTCATTAATTGCTTACTTTCATTAAAGTCTCATTATTTTACCCTAATTTATGAATAAGTCATAAACTAAAATTTAGTGATGATTTAACCATTTTCTTCATGTAACATATATTTTATTGGGTTCATTGGTTACTTGGACACCTAGTCATTAAATTAGCTGATAAAATGGATATTATGAGTTATATAATGCTACATTACTATAAAATTTGATATTCATCTCATCGTTTCATTTATAACTATGTATCTAGGTCAACAATGAAACCAATAAAATATGTGTTTCCAGGAAAAAAAACAACAAAAAATGAGCTGATGTCTGTTGAGATGGATATATTGGGTTACATAAGATTAGATAGACAATTTGAAATTTCTTATAAACATAAAAATGACGAAGTTGTTGGTAATTTATGTAACTATTGTAGTGTTCGTTTGATGTATTTTATATTCCAAAAAAATATACAATACATCAGAATATCAAGTTTTATGGTAAATATAGTATTATATAACCCAATATATCCATCTCATCAGCTCATTTAATGACTATAAAATGTATGTTATAGCGAGAAAATGGTCAAATCATCACCAAATAATAGTTTGAGACTTATTTGTAAAATAGGGTAAAATAATAGGACTTTAATGAAACTATGTAAGTAATGAAACCGATAAACCGGAAAAAGGGGTTAAATCGTAAACAAGTTTTAGTTTGAGATTTTTTTTTTTGTAAATTAGGATAAAATTTTAGGACTTTTTTGAATATTTTTTTTCAAAGTTAAAAGCTTTATATTATTATTATCCCTTTCAGTATTATTGAGTTTTCATGCCACCTTTATAGAACACTCAAATATTGATACCCAGGCACCTAATTTATTTAGCCACAGGGGATGGTATTCATCCATGGAACGACGTTGAGGTGAAGCTAAGAAAGAAGAAAATCAAAGAAAATCAAAGGAAAGAAGAAAATCAAAGGCACCTAATTTATCGTCGTGTAGCCATGGGGTATGGCTATCCACCTCAGTCTCTCAATTGCGTTGAGAGGCCCATACCGAACAACCTAAAAGTTTGGGACATGTAACCTTGCATGATGCAAACCGTAATTTAATTGGTGATTCATGTGTGACCCTATTGTTTAACATACTTTTGAGTTTTGACGTTAAGTTTATCATGAATGATATCTATATCGGTATCAGGATTCAAACCCGGTCGATACTAAGAAATAGAAATCTTAGTTGGGTATATTATACATGGATGATATCTACACTACTACTAGGATTAAAACTCGATACTAAGAAATAGAAATCTTAGTCGAGTAAATTATATTGGGGGGATACGAATTAAATTGAAAAATATATCTAACATTTGTAAGGTTGTATTATTGTATATTGAAATGGATGAATATGTAAATGTGTCGGGATAGAATTGTATAAGAGTGTTCGGTGTGGGCACATCTTGTGCTCGTGGTGGCTGAGTTGGACGCCGAAAACGGAGTTATGACGGGGGAAACACCCCCCCCCCCTTCTTGTTTCTGCTCGTTATAACATTTCTTGTGCCCGTTACCACTTATTGAAACGGGGAAATGTATAAGTTGGGATTTGATCGTTTGCAACGATAAACATTTAAAATATTTTTTTACCCTTTTTACTTTATATAAATACTCATTTTACTTAATTTTTTTTACATCTTTCTCTTATTCTCTCTATATTTTACTTTCTTTTAATAAAAAAATGGAGAAAAACCCAAATACACCCCCCCTCCCCCCCCCCCCCCCCCACACACACATCATCAAACCCAAATACATAACAAAACACAACATCGCCTCTCAGATTTGTGGGTTATTAAAACTATTTCAACCTTTTATCGTCTCAATGATCACTAGAAATCTCATACCATGGCGCCGCTTTCAATCCCGCTTCACTACCACTGCAATTTCCCAACTCACCATACCTTCAACACAATCTATTCGGTTAAAACCCAAATTTACAACAAAATATTTTCCCTACTTTTGCTTCGACGCAACAGACAACCAACCAACCACCGCCTACAACACAACCATCGGTTGAAGCGGAAGCGGTAAGTAGTAGGAGAGGGAAAGGGAAAGGAAAATCAATAGCGGTTGAAACAGAAAATGCAGACGTTCCATAATGGTGGACACCGGAGGAGGAATATGTTTTGACGGCGACTTGGTGTACTACTTCAAAAGACGAACTCCGCGTAAATGGAATGAAGAAAATAGCTTATTGGGGGGGCGGTACGCAACAAGTTTCACGCTATTTTGAAGAAAAAACGTATCGCAACGATGACATATTGAGCAGCAAATGAGGTCAAATAACTAAGTGGTGCAACAAATTCAACGGTATTTACAACCGGGTTGAGGCGCAACAGCAAAGCGGAACCAACGACTTCGATTTGTTCAAAGCTGCAAAAGAACAATATCAGTTCGAAATGGGACATGTTTTCGAGTTTGAAAAATCATGGGAGTTGTTGCGATCGAATTCAAAGTGGAATAAAATGCCTACACGTCGGAGGTTCAATCCAAAAGGTCTTGCAATTCGAGCTCGGTCGACATGTCGGACGCACGGACTCACATCGAACTAAATGCCAACAACGATGAGATCCCGGATGATATCGAGGAGATATCCCCACCATGACGACCACCCGGACATGAAAAAACGAGGCGCACTGCAAGGCATGCAGAGGAGGTTGAGGCGAAAGCAAAAGACGCGGCGGAAATGAGAGCGAAATTCGATGAACACAATTTATTAATAAAAGAAAAAAATGACTTGAAACGTCGTTATTTGGAGTTCCTAGAAAGGCAGACATGAGAGAAGCAAGAGCAAAAAGAGAGGAAACTAATAACACATCAATTGTCAATTCTTCGGACGAGCAATGAGGGTTTGACGCCTGAGGATCTAGCGGTGCTACAAGCATTGAAGGAACAAATTAAGAAAAAAAATATTTGGGTTAATTAGGATTTTATGAGTAATTTAAATGGTATTTGAGTTATGATTTTAGGTTTAAAACTATGTTTTTTTAATTGTAATCGTAATTTTAGATTTCAAATATTATGTCTTTTTTTTTTTGTTTTAAAATTTTATGTTTTGTAAAAATATATTAATTTTAGTGATTAAAAAAACGTAAAAAGAAAAAAAAAAAAACGAAAAAAGAAATAAACCAAATTCGAAAAAAAGTAAAAAATAAAACATATTTATTCTCAAGAAGTTGGTGTTGCATATTGTTGCTCATTTCCCTACTTTGTGTTATAACACCAAAAGTTGGTGTTGAATCTTGTTGCTCATTTTCATACTTGTGTTATAACACCATTTGCTAATGTGACATGTGAGATCTGAGATGACATAACTTGGTATTCCATAATGTTGTCCACACTCAATGCTCTAAGTGATTAATGTATGTATAAAATAATTAGTGATACCCGGATTGTCATAATGATGCTTTGATTCCTGTTTAAAATAATCAAATTGTGTTTGGTTTAAATGGTGCATTACGGGGTTATATAATGTGCATTGTTTATGGTACTTTTAGCAAATAATTGGAAAAGTGTCGATAGATAAATATGACCAAGTACACCGTTCACTAAATATCGTCATTGAAGTTGTGTAGTGTTAGAGTGCATGTTGCGTGTTTTGGTTGTGAATTTTTCCGCAATGAGAAGATGAAAGTTACACATCACTTCTAACATCATGTGCTTTGAAATGGATTTAACTAACGAAAAAGACGTTTGCGTACAATAGATGATCTTTTATATATATATATATATATATATATATATATATATATATAT
Organism: Lactuca sativa; assembly: GCF_002870075.4. NCBI lineage: Eukaryota > Viridiplantae > Streptophyta > Magnoliopsida > Asterales > Asteraceae > Lactuca > Lactuca sativa. The sequence continues at coordinate 27,225,378 of NC_056629.2, read as the reverse complement.
ATATATATATATATATATATATATATATATATATATATATATATATATATATATATATATATATATATATATATATATATATATATTCAGGTTCATTTGAAATCATTCTAATTTTGTGAGATCGTGAAACCAAATCTAAAAATAATTTTAAAATGAAAAATAAATGGAAAAATCTAAAACTTCTTTTAAGTATTATTTTCGGAACTTGAATTAACTAAAAAAAATTAAAATAAAATTAAAAAAAATAAAAAACAATCCCATTTTTTTTTGAAAAATACGTGAAATATTCTGAATAAAATATTACACTGACATATTCTAAAAAATAATTTTAAAATGCAAAATAAATGGAAAAATCTAAAAATTCTTTTTTTAAATATTATTTCGGAACTTGAATTAACTAATTTTTTTTAAAAAAAAATAAAAAAAAAATTCTATTTTTTTTAAAATACGTGAAATATTCTAAATAGAATATTACACTGTACATATTCTAAAAATAATTTTAAAATGCAAAATAAATGGAAAAATCAAAAAATTCTTTTTTTAAATATTATTTTCGGAACTTGAATTAACCAAAAAAAATAAAAAAAATAAAAAAAATAAAAAAATGCGTCTCACGGTCTCACAAAATTAGGCCGTCTCACATAAACCTAACCCTATATATATATATATATATATATATATATATATATATATATATATATATATATATATATATATATATATATATATATATATATATATATATATATATATAGAGTTAAGTTCAAATGAGAACACTATTTAATGTGAGAACGTGAGAACACTACTTTATGTTACTATTCTACTATGAATTTTGTAAATACAACGATATGACATTATTCATCAACAAATATACGAACAATCACACATTAATATTCATATTAAAAATTTGTATGTACAACGATATGACATTATTCATCATCGAATATATGAACAATCACATATTTAACATTCACATTAGAATTTACTAAATTACTTCACATATATATAAATTTTATAGTAGAATAGCAATATAAAATTGAATATATTCATATTATAATTACTACAATACTATATATATTAAATTCATAGTAGAATAGTAACATAAAGTAATGTTCTCACGTCCTCACATTAAATAGTGTTCTCATTTGAACTTAACCCTATATATATATATATATATATATATATATATATATATATATATATATATATAGAGAGAGAGAGAGAGAGAGAGAGAGAGAGGTTTAAGTGTTCAAAATAATTATTGTGTGATTGTATGCATAAATGTGGGCCAATCAAAATTAAATAAAAAATTAAATAATTAAATAAATAAATAAGGGTAATTTAGTAATTTGATTAGTAACTTCCAAATATAATATCTATAATCATGGTATTGACTTTTAACCTAATTTCTCCAGGTTTATATCTAGAGTCGTTCCCCTCTTTATCTAAAAACCAAATCTTGGCGAATATTAGTTGTATTCCTGATAAGGCGCAAGGAGTACTGATAAATTTAGAACAATCAACATCTCGATGATAACTATGAATAGCCGTAAATCGAATTCGTCTATCAACCACTTCTTCTTCTTCTTCTTCTTCTTCTACAATTGATCATCAAGATTCAAAATTGAAGTATCCTTTTCTGATCAATGAGTAAGCTTTTCCTTTTCTCACTAAACTCGTTTTTTTGTTTAGTCGCTCAATCTCCACCGATTACAAGCCCTAGCTGATGATACAAAGCCGTCGCCATCATCGTCCGCCCCAAACACTGTCCTTCTATCTTTCTTCTTCTCGATTTTGTTTCTCTGACCTAGGACCATTGTGGTTACTCTGGACTTTTCAACTCAATCCTCCCTAAAAAATCCAATCAATTTAGCAATTTCGGCCTTAACAGACCAACCAAGCCCTAAATCCTTTTGTGGCATGTATTTGCTTAAGCGGAGAAAGAAAGAGGAGATTGTGATATGGAGAAAAGAGTAGCAGCTATGGTGTCGATCCAAGGAGGAAGACGACGCAGGAAAGGTCAGGCAAGAAGAAGGATTTGGTTGTGGGATCGGCTACAGTAGGTAAAACTTCTCGATTCTTTTTTTCTTTCTTCTTTTAATTCTATCTTCCTTCTTCTCATTTTTTTCTCTAACCTAGGACCACTGTGGCCATTGGCCATGGCTGTCATTGTTGTTCATCAACCACCTCCCTAGGGTAGTTATAGGAGGCATAAATGTCGATACAGTTTCTCAAACTGGCAATGCTTTAGCTTTGTCTAACTTATCACTCAAATTTCTTGGGCCTTTGAGAGTATGTCTTTACATTTTTTTAATAATTATTCTCAAATCTCAAATAGCCCTTATAGTTTCTTGATGGTATTCTGATGAAAACAGATTGGAGATAGGCTTACTGTGAGAGTGAGTGCATCTGACTCATCAGATACTCGTATATACTTTGAAGACTTCATCTTCAAGATCCCAAATCAAGAGGTTACAAACTTTTATCCTTAGTTTATTTGGATTTTTTTTAGGATTAAGTCCTTCAATGGTTGTTTTTTTGTAGCCAATTTTGGAGGCACGAGCGACTCTACTTTGGCTTGACAAAAACTATCACCCAACTCGTATTCCAACAGAGGTGAGATCTAAAATTGTACAGTTTGTTCTTCATGACGAGGAAGAATGGTTCCATTTTTATGGGGTAAAATAATTATTAGAGGTTTGTTTGCATGACAAATAATACTTGTACATGGATTAATTCTGCATAAGTAATTATGTTCATCATCAATTATCATGTAAACTTTGGCCATGTTTTTATTCAGTTATTTCATATACTTAGATACAACAAACTTTCTGATATGCGAGATTTCATTGGATCTAATATGTATTTGTTTTTCATGTTTTCAGATTTTCAAGCGTTTCTTACGGATTTGCCATACTTGAGTTCAGCTCCTTCTGCAACTCCAAGCATAAGGCTATTTTTATAAGATGTAATTCGTTTAGAATTGATTAGCAATATATTCTATTAGAATGTGTATCGTTGTAATAAAATGTATAAGAATGTTATTCTGTAAGAATATGTATAAATCTACATTCATGTGTCCATGAGTAAACAATGATATTGTTATTTTTCAACTAATGGTTCAAAGACGTTATCTTTCTTCAAGAAATTCATTTAATCAAAACATGTATTCTGTCAGAAAATATGTATCCTGTTATTATTATAAAATATTATTCTCACAGAATGAAATTAAGTAACAATTAAAATTGAATTAATTAAAAAAAAAAGCAGAATTTTAAATCAAGAAAATTAATTATCCCTAAAAATCAGGAATTTTCCTTTTTTTAAATTTATCTCAACTGACTAAAATACCCTTATAGTGAAATTAGATGGTATTTCTGAATTATTTTTAATTCAATAATAATTATTAATCACTTTCTTAAAATAACTAAAATGAGTGGTCCACAATCAACCATACATTCACACAATAATTAGTTAGAATATAATAACCTAAGCCTATATAGAGATAGATTCAGGTGTTCAAATGAGTGTGTGTGTGTGTTATAGAATAGATTACTTAAAAGACAATTACATAGGAATATATAGAAAATACATAAAACCTAATGGCTAGACCCTAAGGGCTTAAGCCTAAACCCTAATCACTAACATCCCTCCCCCCACCACCACCACCACCACGCGCACACTTTGGTTGGGAGGAGACGATTAAACTAGAAAATAAAAAACACAAAAAAATAAATGTAGACAGCAGCAACGGCGATGATAAAATTCCGAGGAAGAGAGAAGAAGTGACGACAAGACTCGGTTCCGTTGTAGAAAAAGAAGAAAGTTGACGACGAGACCGACGATCATGGAGCGACAGAGGAGTTCGAAGAAAGTCATCGGTTGAGAAAGAGGGCTCGAACTGCAATAGACAGAGCCAATTCTAGTGAGATCGGTGACTGTAATGTTAATATATATATATATATATATATATATATATATATATAGAGAGAGAGAGAGAGAGAGAGACGATTGCAGATTAGAGGCTGTCGAAGAAGGTATCATCGGAAGGAGGCATTAAAAGAAGCCAAGGAAGGAGCTCTGGTTTAGTGCCAGCGCCTGTATTATTACTTAGGAGGAGAAAGAAGAAAAGGAAAAATATTTAGCATAATGAAGGCACCTTCGAAGACTATTAGAGAAAGTCATAGGAGGTGGAGGGCGGCGGCTGCGGGTTGTGGTCAGCAGTAAGATTTTAACCTAAAACTCGGATACCCTAAAGAATGATATTCTCGATTGACCCTTCTCATTATACAAAATCATTCATGCAAATAAGGAAAGGATATTCATTGTAAAGGATAAAATCAAATACAAATATATATATATATATATATATATATATATATATATATATATATATATATATATATATATAATCTAAGATAAAGAATGATATTCTCGACTGATACTTCTCGTTATACAAAATCAATGATAAATACAAAATCATTAATGTAAATAGGGAAAGGATATACGTTGTAAAGGATAAAATCAAATACAAACATATAGAATGTATATATTATCTAATAGTCCCCCCACAGGTTGAGTTGGAGGAGGCCGAATGCTCAAGCTGTCTCTAAAATTGAGAAAAAGTTGGCACGACAGTCCTTTGGTGAAGATATTTATTTGTAGGCATAGGAGATATGCAAGACCCGTATTTTACTAATAGAGACTTTTTCTCGAACAAAGTGTATATCCATTTCGATGTGTTTGGTGTGCTGATGCTGAACTAGATTTCCGGATAAATACATTGTCGAGACGCTGTCGCAATAAACTAGAGTTGTGCGTTGAAGAGGATTATGAAGCTCAAAGAGGAGATTTCGCAGCCAACAAGCTTCATCAACAACATTTGCAACGCATCTATATTTATTTTAGCACTTGATCCGGATAATTTGGACTGTCATTTAGCGGACCAAGAGATGAGGTTATCTGTAACACCCATAAAATTTAGACCAATTTAAAACTTTTTCAAACACATTTAAAACCAACAATTATTACAAATTTGTTTCCAAAATAGTCTATATCAGAGTTTTCCCAGAAACAATAGCAAAATATGAGGAGCTGTACGATCATGCCTTTGCCTTGCCACGATCCCCAGATGTACTTGAGACAATAAACTGAAACTGTAAGCCTGAAAACTTAGTGAGTTCCCCCAAAATACCCATACACAAGACAATACACATATAATCATAAACATCATACTATGGGTCCAGTCAACCATCGAGTTGGAATACCCCAGGCCAACAACCAACAGGTTGGAATGCCAACATACTATGGGTCCAATCATCCTCAGGATGGAAAACCCCAGGCCCACAACCAACAGATTGGAATGCCCACATACTATGAGTCCAATCATCCCCGAGATGGAATACTCACGACCCACAACCAACAGGTTGGAATGCCCAGGTCTATTGGATTTCGCACAAAACATATAAGCCTCAACCACCAAACAAACATGTGCACATATAACAGGTAATTACATAACAGTCTATAAACAGACAAACCGATCTAACAGATCATAACAGCATAACAACATCCTATCTACCAGGATATTGGTCTAACGGATCATAGCAACATATAACATCCTATCTACCAGGATACCAATCTAACAGATCATAGCAACGTATAAAATCCTATCTACTAGGATACTGATCTTAACAGATCATAACAACATATAACATCCCATCTACTAGGATACTACTCTTAACAGATCATAACAACATATAACATCCCATCTACCAGGATACTGATCTAACGGATCATTCTAGCATAGCATATTAGGATAACAATCCAAAAAGGGCCGACCTTGGTGCCTTAGACCCTTGAGTATAGTGAGGAAAACTCACCTCGCAACTGCCGACTGAAAATAGAAAGCTCAACTCCCGAATCACCGCCACAAACTCCACCACCTATATCCAACACATCACAAAGCTCATAAATTCCCAAGGCACCCCCAAAAGCTACATAGTCAATCCTAGGTCATAGCCAGGGCCAATGGTCAAGGTCAACAGTCCATGTTGACCTGACTCGTCGAGTGCATCCAACCACTCTCCGAGTCCCTGCATAGCTTGTCAATTCGTTGAGTCACTTGAGCGACTCGTCGAGTTTCTAGTGTTTACGGCCGATAACTCTCTAGCTAACCCGTCGAGATTCCTTGAAAATCCCCGGGTTCATGCATGTCCAAGGATTGGGAAGACCCTAGCCAACTCGCCGAGCTATTCGAATGACTCATCGAGCCCAAGGCAATATTCATCGGACTCGCCGAGTCACTCATCGGACTCGCCGAGCCCACGACCATCTTCATCGGACTCGCCGAGTTGACCATGCCACTCGCCGAGTCCCTTAAGACATTCATTTATACAGATGCTTTTTAAGCCATGAAAAGGCTCCATATTGCAGATCCAACTTCCCAAGGCATGCTTATCACGTAAAGTTGCAAACTTTAGGTGCATGCAAAGCTCTAAAGCCTTAAAATGACAAAACTAAGCTTGCAATGAAGTCTAACACTTGAGGGGAGGTTCATACTTGTCAAAGCTAGCAACTTTATGCCCCTAGAGACCAAAGAGAGTTCAGATCTGAAGCTGCAACTTCAGATCTTAGCTCAAACACAAGAAAAGCTTCCTAAAAACCATCCAAAATAGATCTAGGAGGAAATGAGCCAAAGTAACAAATTAATACCTTCAAAAGTGCGCCCACCGAAGTAGATCTCTGATTCCCCACGAGTTCCTTGCTTCAATTTACTTGTTTTCCCCAAGCTTTTCCCACCAAAATCCTTCTTCAAAGCTTAACACACCAAGACAGCACACACACAGATTTAGGGTTTGGAATGACAAGAGGCTGTAGAGGGGAGGCTGAGGAGGCCAATGACCCCTTAAATAGGGTGCAAAACCCCAGAAATTAGGGTTTCATCCTCCAGCTCCTACTCGTTGAGTCCCTCTTTGGACTCGGCGAGTAGGTCACTTAAACACGTGGACCAACCCGCTGCTACTCAACGAGTTGAGCAACCAACTCGTCAAGTAGACCTTGAAACCATAAAGATTATATAACAACAAAAATTAATACATGGGAATCGGGGAATTACATTATCTCCGAGAAATACGCAGTAACCGGATGTTGATAGTATGATATTTGGAAAGCCTCCCCAATCAGAATTAGTGTAGGAAACAAGTTGCATAGAGGTCGAAGGTTATAAATTCAAACCATGGTATCGAGTACCATGAAGATATCAAATAATGTGTTTTAGAGCATTGAAGTGTGGTGCGGTGCATGCATAAAAAGACAAATATGTTGTACCGCATAGGAAATGTTTGGTCAGGTGAATGTTAGATGTTGTAATGCACCATCTAAACTCCGATACAAAGCTGGATCCATCATTGGTTCACCGGTATGTAAACTGAGTTTGGAGTTTGTGTCAACTACAGTGTTGACAGGTTTACAAGCTTCCATGTTGGCACGTTTAACGATGACATTTATATACTTCATTTTCGATAAAAAACATATTGTTCTCCGTGCGAGTGACATAGATACCCAAAGAATATGACAAGGGAATGAGATCCACCATGTCGAATTCTTGTTCTAGAGAGAGGATGAGACTCATTTTGAGAGTTGTAGAGGAGGTTGTTAAGACAATGTCATCCATGTAAAGGAGAAGGTAAGCAATTCCGTTACCCTTTTGTAGATGAATAAGGAGGTGTCACTTTTACTATAAACAAACCCATTAGTCAGAAGATAAACCATTGATACCAAGCCCAAGGTGCTTGTTTCAATCCGTAAAGAGACTTCTTTAGCTTGCAAACATAGCGTAGGTAATTAGGATCAGAGAACCCTAGAGGTTGGTGCATGTATACCATTTCATGCAAGTGGCTATGTAGGAAAGCATTTTCAACATCCAGCTGATGGATGCCCCAATTTTGATGGAAAGTGAGGGTTAAAACGGTACGTATTGTGGCAGGTTTGACAACAAGACTGAATGTTTCATTGCAGTTAATACTAATCTCTTGTGTTTTTCCATTTACAATTGTGCTTTGTAGCGTTCCAGAGTACCGTCGGCCTTAAATTTATACCGAAAAAGCCAGTGACAATGGATTATATTTTGATCCGTTGGTCGTGAGATAAGATCCCATGTTTCCTATTTCAATAAAGCATTATATTTTGTAGTCATAGCATCGAGCCAATTTTTATCAAGGACGACAACTTTTGGATTTGGTGGAATAGGATGTGAAGAGAGAAGATGGTCTTTGGTTTGGTGATCCTACTGTTTAAGCGAGTTTTCATAGGTTGAGATGGAGGAAGGGTTGGATTGGTTGGTGAATAGGAGGTTTGTTATGTGTTGGAGGGAATATGAGGGATGAGGTGGTGGAGGTAGTTGGAGAGTTTTGGTTAAGAATCGAAAGGGAGGGGGAGGAATCAGAGTTAGAGGGAGGTGGGTTGGATGGAATAAAGTAAGGGTGAGTATGGTAGGGAGAATGATGGGTTTTGATACAAAATATAAGTTAGTTTTTTCATAAAAACCGGTCAACGGAAGCATTAAAATAACAAGTTTATTTTTAGTTTATACAAAACCAAACCATTAAGGATCCATTTATAGAGGTTAGAATGAAATTAAAAAAACAACCAAAGCGTGTTTTAGAATGATAATCTTTGAAGTCATTGAACCCACTTAGTTTTGGGGTGTTAATGAAGATAAAAACAATTCAAGAATAGAATTTCTCTATGTGTATCCACCATCAAGAGTAAGGCACTTGGAATGCTAGTTCCTTATTGTATTCTTGAGTTTCTTAAGCCTTTAAGTACTTAACTCAAATAGGCACTAAAGGAGACAACTCAAGAGGGATTCAAATTCACCAAACTTGCTTTAATAGAGAGAAATGTGTAAGAAGAGAGCTAATTTCGTTCATAAGAGAGAAGAGAAGGAAAAACTAGTCAAAAACTCATGACAAAACCTTCCTTTTATACTATAACATCCGTGTTTCCAGGCTAGGCATTAATGATGATGTAATAGTCTAAGTTAGCCTTTGTAACCCATTTTGAAATAATAAGAATATATTATTTGAGTATTATGTGTTTTATGCTTAATGGTGTGACTTAATTGAATTAAGGATAAAAGTAAGAGTTAAAATGAAATGTTAGATAAACATGATATCGATACATGAAGACGTAGTGGTTGTGGCAAGGTTTCCGAATATATAAAAAATGCCGAAATTCGAGTTATAACGAAGAAGTTATGACCCGTCAAAGTTTCGGGATAGAATCGACACGACGCTGAATGACGTAAATAGTGAATTTATGATAGAGCGATATTTAGCCTTAGTGATCTAAACGCAAATTGTAGAATACGTTAAACCGAGAGCGTCCATAAAAAGAACATCTAAATCTGACTTCGTATGAGGAAGTTATGATTTTTCTAAGTTTCGACTTAGCGGTATGCAACCTGAACTTCGGATGTGAGATTGAGTGATTTCTAGCCGAAACAATCTAAATGAGAATTGAAGATCTCGTCGATAGTAGTCCAACGGTGAAAAGACAGATGAAAACGGACGTCATATGAAGAAGCTATGAATTTCTATCGGAGTTTTCCTGTCTCGGCCTACTAAAAATAATATAATAAAAATGAAGTCAAAATTGGCCGTCGGAGTTTAAATGAGAGTTGTAGAACATATTCTCACCTACGCGTGGATATAAAGAATGTCGAAAACAGAGATCGTATGCGAGAGTTATGATTTTCTGAAGTTCGAGGCACGCATTCTAAAGGGGAACGCCCCACCTTCCTATGCTAGGCCCCGGATTGGCCACGTCGATGCTGAGTCAAACGGATAAGAGATAAGACGGTACCCTGCTCCTATGCGCCGCGTTCGAAGGGAACACCCAACGTTTAGGGAACGCCCTGCGTTCGAGACCAACTTCAACCCTATAAATAGATGTCGTGGGCTGCCGAGTTTTAGTGCTTAACTTCTTCTCTCTCACTCGTTATTGCCTCGTTTTGTGTGGAAGTTATACCCCGAAGCCTCGGTATCATTCTCGAGATCCGAAGCAAGTCCCGTTGCCCTGAGGATCCCGAGAAGTAAAGTTTCTGAGCTGAAACTCTGCCCGTGAGAAACCCGATTTTCAAGGAAGCATCCCGGTTTCATCGAAGATTATTATTTTAAGAGTCGTAGTGCTGTTTGATCATCTTCAGATCAAGTGAGTATATATTCCTTTTCTTCTAACACATAGATACGAAGTATTCTCTACAAAATACATGTTATGTGTTTGTATATTATTTGCTTATTTGAAATAATTATTGAATGAATAATTTGTACAGGTTTTAAGCTGTATATAAATGTAAATATTTTTATCTACAAATATGCTGGGTAGAACATGAGTAGATAGTGATGTGTGATGAAATAAAAATGATGAGAGGCCTCGATGTGATTGTGATCTAGTCATTCAGCAGAATATAGATGATGACCACAGACTTTTCTAAACAGTTCTGTGGAATGCTGGCAGGCTCATAACCTGTAGGTGTTGGTGAACTTGGGTGTTTATTCGCTGTATTCTATCCCCCTCATGGTTGCCTTAGGACATTAACTGCTTAGGAAATCCCTTTGCAGTAGTGTCTGTCCCGATGAAAATCCTAGATTAGGTCCCTTGTAATAGTTGTTGTCATAGGGACGTAAAGTGAGGATAACAAGAATGGGTAATCGGGTTATTGTTGGTTGGTGAAATCAAATATAACTATTTATTATGGGTTGAAAACCCTATATGCTCACCAGGCTCCCAAGCCTGACCCACTCAGTTTCTTTATATGCTCACCAGGCTCCCAAGCCTGATCTTGCATCAGAGGTTTAGGGAACTTGTGAAGATGTTTTTGTTTATAGACCGGTAGTTATAGATAACCGTGTAAGGTCTATGTTTTATTGCTTATGCTTTTGTGTCTGTATCGGAACATGACATCCCGAATTTTGATATATAATGAAAATACATTTCTTTAAGAAATGCTTTGATAAACCTTATTTTATCATGTATTGTTTTGGGGACAAATTTTGCAACTCTTTTAAATCAATGGATTTACTCTGAAATTATTTTAAAAGCATAAACTAAACCGGTCTTTTCTGGTTGTGATTTTGGGGATGTCACATATACTCCCATCAAATTCATACATTTATATTATAATAAAATAAAGTATTGGTAGCCTTTAAGAAGCATGTGGGCCATAATAAGAAAGTTGACAAGCAGCATATCTTCTTATAATAATATTTTTGGCCATGACTCTTGAAAGAAGGAGAATTCTTTAATTTTTATAAACTCAAAGTTTATAACATATAAATTTTGTTTTTAGGTAAAAAACAAAAGGATTCAACTAGTCCAAAGATTGTGCCTGACTTATTAATTCATACAATATGAAATAATAACTGGTTATACTCTCTTATAATTATTATTTTCACAAAACAATAATTATTCCCTAATTAAATACAAGAAATGATATTATTTATTAATAATCATATTAATAATAAATATACAAAATATGTCAACTTGATAAAGGTGGGACCCTATAGGATCATATATTATTAGCAATGTCACTCAATAATGATTCTTGGGCATATTGATTTAACAATATCCCACTTGCACAAGATTCATTATAGACTGACATAGACAGTAGCTAATGTCTAGCAACGGGTTACTACCACTAACAACATATAGAAAGTGCCATCTCATCAATATCCATTTCTAGGAGCTCTAAGCTACAATTGTTACTAAATGTGTGGTATCAGTTATTCATTTCTCTCAGACATCATTTTGAACATCAGATATGAATCGTCGTCAATCTCATTTAGTGTTCAACTTTTAGTAAGGCCTTAGATGTCTAACTCTCAACGAATAAAAGGGAAAAAATCCCATATTGACTATAACGTCCCAAAAATTAAGACTAAACTTTTTTGTTTTTAAATTAATTAAATTATTATCCAAAACGTCATCATAAAAATCATGGTGGAACTAGTGTATCAACATCAACACAAATCATCAAAGTAACATAAAATGTGGAACGAGGTGGTGTGTGCACTAAAATCATCCCGAACTCTTCTCCTTTGAAATAGAAGTACCTGAAAACATACACTGAAAACCGTAAATACAAAGCATAGTGAGTTTCCCAAAATACCACATACCATACACAATAAACATATAATGGGCCCCGCCCGACATCAAACCCCGCTCGGTAAACATATCTGATAGTCATCGAGCCCCACCCGGTATACATATAAACACATAGCACATGCAATAATCACAAAGATAAATAGCATACAAAATGGTCATCGGGCCCCGACCGGTAAGCATACAAGCACATAACACATGCAAGAGTCACACAGACATCTAGCATCCTAACATAACAAACCATGGGTCAGAATTAGTGCCTTTAACTGTTGGAGCATGAAAATGCTCTACAATGTTGAGTGTTTATTAGGTTAGAATATTCCCTTGTATGAAAAGCATATTCCCTCCACTAGTATATAAAGTGGAGGTGATGGTCATTTTATTTGTAAGTGTTCATTATGTAGACTTTGTAGTTTAGAGAGAGTGTGGTGGGATCTCTCCCACCATGGGAGAGTTATCTCTCCCAACCCATGAGTGTTATTGTAATATTTGTATCTCTCTATCTATCTACTACAGTTTTTACTCACATATTATGTTCTTCACGTTCATACATGATTATTTTCTTCGTAGTATCTTCCGTACTGATCCAATCGATAAAATGAGCAGCTACAAAATCTGTACTGAAGTGAAGACGAGTACCCATCTCGTCATGGAACCTCTTCCAAAATATAGAAGTGAAACGAACATCTCGGTCTGACACAACCGAAACCGACACTCCATGACGTGCCACTATCTCGCGTACGTAGATCTCGGCTAGCTTCTCAGCTGACATACTCTCCTGGATCGGGATGAAATGAGCACTCTTGGTCAACCGATCCATGATGACCCAAATTGAATCCACTCCATGTGCGGTTGTTGGTGCTCGGCTATGAGGTCGTTGGTGCTCGGCCTTGACTTTCATGCAAGTCAAGCACCGCTCCACATACCATGATATATCTGCTTCATGTAGGGCCACTAATAATCAGGGCGAAGATCCCGATACAACTTCGTCGCCCTAGGATGGATGAAGAATCTCGACTTGTGTGCCTCATCCATCAGAACCTGGCGTACATCACGCCGGTAAGGAACCCAGAACCTCAGATGCAAGATCAACAACCCACGATTGTCGTAGTTGAAGGAGGCCACCTGCCCTATAATCCGCTCACACTTCTGGCGTTCCTCCTTCATACCCTCAACCTGAGCCTCCCGAATCCGCTCTAGCAGCGTAGTAATCACTGTTAGTCTCAGGCATATATCCCGAATCGGAGCCGCAACCACCTTACAGTTGAGACCATCGACCACTACATTAGCCTTCCTCAGGTGATAAAAGATCTCGCAGTCATAATCCTTCACCACATCAAACCAACGACGCTGCCGCATGTCCAGATTCGACTGATCTATCAGGTATCTCAAGCTCTTGTGGTCCGTGTAAATGGTACAATGAACCCTATAGAGGTAGCGTCGCTAAATCTTGTGGGCGAAAACCACAGTTCCTAGCTCCAGATCATGCATCGGATAGTTTGCCTCATGAGGCTTCAGCTGTCTCGACGTATACGTAATCACACGACCTTGTTGCATTAGCACTGCACCCATACCCGTGATCGACGCGTCACAGTAAACCACGAAATTGTCAACTCACTCCGTCAAAGTCAGAATTGGTGCCTCGCACAACCGTTGTCTGAGTGTCTCGAAAGCTGCCTGCTGCTCAGGCCCCCAGCGGAATATCACCGACTTCTTGTTCAGTCGGGTCCAAGGAACAACAATCTTGAAGAAATCCTAGATGAATCTTTGATAGTAACCTGCCAAACCAAGAAAACTCCGAATCTCGGATGGAGACCTCGGAACCTCCCACTGCATCACGACCTCTAACTTGGCCGGATCGACCAAAATACCCTTCTGGCTGACAAGGTGCCCCAGAAACTGTACCTCGCACAACCAGAACTCGCACTTGGAGAAATTTGCGAAAAGTCTCTCCCTCCTCAGTGTCTCCAACACCTCCCTCAAGTGCTCCTCATATTGCTCCTGAGTCTTAGAGTAAACCAAGATATCATCGAGGAAGACTATCACAGACCGGTCCAACATCGGTCTGCACATGCGGTTCATGAGATCCATGAACGCAACAAGAGCATTGGTGAGCCGAAACGGCATCACCACGAACTCGTAATGACCATAGCAAGTACGAAAGGATATCTTCTGCACATCGTCGTCCCTAACTCGCATATGATGATAACCCGATCGCAGATCAATGTTAGAGAACCAAGATGCTTCCAGAAGCTGGTCAAACAAATCTTCAGTCCTCGGAAGGGGATAACTGTTCTTCACCATTACGTTATTCATCTCCTGGTAATCTATACACATCCGATGTGACCCATCCTTCTTTTTCACGGACATAATCAGGGCTCCCCATGGCGAACTGCTCGTCCTGATAAATCCCTTCTCTAACAGATCTTGCAGTTGTGTAGACAACTCCTGCATCTCAAGAGGAGCCAACTGATATGGTGCCTTGGCTATCAGAGCCGCACTAGGAACTAGGTCAATCCTAAACTCTACCTGCCTCTCTGGAGGTACCCCATGCAAATCCTTTGGGAACACGTCCTGGTACTCCCGTACGATCGATACATCATCTATGGTCGCCTTACCCTTATCCCGGGTATCCATAACATAAGCGACATAACCTACGCAACCCTGCTGAAGGTAGCTCCTATCTCTCCCTGATGAATACAAAGTCGGCCCATGTTGATGCCTCTCGCCCTGAATCACCAACCCTCCCCCCACTTGGGGTCCTAACTCGTACTAGCTACTGCTCGCAGTCAATCATTGTCCCATTGGGGCTCAACCAGTCCATACCCATGATAACCTTATTCCCTTGTAGGGGAATGGGGACTAAATCCACGAAAAACTTCTCATCAAATAGCTGCAGTGTACATCCTCGGTGAACCCTCGCAACCCGAATAGCCCTATCATCCGCTATGTCTACATCAAGTGGACAGTCCAACTCTCCTGGAGCTCTAAAAAATCTCTTGCTCAGCGCGAACGATACAATAGATCGGGTATCCCCCGAATCAAATAACACCAGAGTAGATATATTGTTCACAAGGAACGATCCTATAATAAAACACATAAACATAAGCAATAATTAGTGCAAATAAAGAGATATGGAGAAGATACTGTTGGATTAGTGTCTAAGTCCATAACTATTTTGGTATGTACTTGACCCGATGGTACATGGTCATTTTGGGTTGCCTTCACCAAAACAACTTGATTGGAGAAATAAATAGAGAGAGAGGTTATTATGGTTTATTAATATGTTATAAGAATAATATATTAAAGGAGAAATCATATTTGTTTAATTAGTATTGGTCAATAATTAATTAAGAATTAATTTTGTGATCAAATGTAATTAATTAAACTAGAGGGGCTGAATTGTAATTATGTGATAGTTACAAAATAAGGTAAGGATTATCTTAAGGATAGGTTGGACGAATTTGAGGTGATAAGGACCTTAGAATTCGACTATGATAAGGATTCAAAGCTTATCTTATGGGTTGCTTGGTAAGCAAGCAACTAGATAAGGATAAGGACTGAAACCCTATCTCTATACCTATATAAACCCCCTTTGGCTCTTGATTTCGTCCAGACCTTCCCAAGGATTCTTAGGGACGAAATCTTATACCTCTCCTCTCTCTTTATACCTTCTCCATTTGCTCTTGGTGTTTGTAATCCATTAGAGGAGTGACACTTGTGACTCTAAGCCTTCCAAAGTCAATTCAAGGAAGAATTGGGATTGTTATTGCAACATAAAAATCAAGGTAACATCTTAAACCTAATTATATGTTAATATGATTATTTGAATGTTAGAATTAGGGTTTATAGTCTTGGATAACTTGCATGTACAATAGAGAAACCTAGATCCAAGCATTAGGGTTTGTATGAGCACATAGGATGTCTTATGACCAAAACTCATCAGTGGTATCAGAGCCTAGACTGGCTTCTATTGTATTGATGCTTGATTTGTTTGAAAAATTCGATTTTTTGGTTTCTGGAGGCTGGACTCGCCGAGTCCATAGCTGAACTCGCCGAGTCCATGCAGACTCGACGAGTCCAAGCCTGACTCGACGAGTCAACTCGTCAGATGGAGCATATTTCGCGATTTCTTGCTGTTTTTGTTTATGGATTGTTACCTTATCATATTAGATCAATATTAATCCGATTTTATGATATATTTGACTATATTCTTGATCTAATTGAAGATATTTATCAATTAATAAGATAATTGTTTCCTTATGTGATAATTGATTAATTATTTTGATTAAATTGGTAAATTGTTTTGCAAGAAATCATTAAATAAATCAAATATGGATAATTATGTGATTAATTGTTAATTTAGATTATTTGTTATTTAGTCTTTGTGCTATGAAATGTTTCATATTTTCCCCTTTAGGTTTTATAGTTTAAATTTGACCTCAAAAGTTTTGTTGTTTTGAAATTTAAATAGTTGAAACCCTAATGTTTTGAAAAAGGTTTCAAAACTTGCCCTCAAGTTTTGGAATTTAAAATTTTGAATTAATAGTTTAATTTGATGTATATTTAAATTCTAAACCCTAATGTTTTGAAATGTTTCAAAACTTGCCCTCAAGTTTTGGAATTTAAAAGTTGATTAAAAGTTTAATTAGGAATGTTAAATTCTAAAACCCTAGTATTGTTTTGAAAAGGTTCAAATCACACCCTTATGGTTTTATTAATTAATTAAGGTGTATAATTAAAAGAGGCTTAATAAATCCATATAGTTTTGGTTTACAATTTAATTGAATTAAAAGTATAATTGTTAAATTTGACCACCTAGTATTTTAAAAGTGTAAAATACACCCTATACTATATATATAACATTAATAGTCTAACATTATATATATGTATGAGTAAAAGTCAGTCTTACCGTTAGTAGGCCTTATTCACGAAGCTGGTCTATAAGGGGTGTTTAAGGAAATTGCCTATAAAATGGCGATTGAATAGGTATCCACTCTTACCCACCGCACTCTTGACTAGGGGAGGGTCGTTAGCCGAACGGGTAGGATAGGACGAAACCTTCCATTATAAGTATAATGAATTATTAAAGTAACTAAATGTTTTCATAAAATTCCCAATCTTAGTTACTTAGGCAAAAGTGAATTGATGCAATTCCATGAAATTACACTTTGTGCCCTTGCAAAGACGTTAGTGGAGCGTGTGTGGTTTACCGGCACACTAAATGGTTCTAAGCAAAGGTAGCAAAGGGTGACTCAATGTTTGTCATAGTTCGGTGGAGCGTGTGTGGTTTACCGGCACATCGAATAGGTGACTGTAACAGGTGGGGGCACCATGTAGTTTGCATGGTTATTCACACCCGCTTTGTGATCCTCGGCATCCCAGTCACAAACAAGAGGGGCATATCGAGATTTAAACATGCCATTGAAATGTTCAATGAATCTCAAAGGATCTAGGAGTTTTCATAGATTTAAAACTTAAAATTTCTTTTTCGTTTTTCGTGGTGGAGATTAGTGAATCGTCATTCACTTACCTTCAAATGTTATGCAATTAGGGTTACGACATCACTCTCTCGAGTTGTAGAACATTGTGTTGGGTCCTAGCCTTAGTATCTCATTTGGGTGATTTACTAAGGACTTAATCAATCAACTAACTTGAATTCGTTTTCTCCCGTTTTGTAGATGTCAGAGTTCGACAACTATGGTCTTGCCAAATCCCGTGGAACAAGCAATCCACATGAAGATGATATTCCACGATTCGATCGAGGAACAAGAAATCATGCTTCACTTCCTCCTCCTCCAATTATTCTCCCTAATCCACAAGTTCAAATGCTTGAAAAGTTCAAGATCACTCAAGCCCTTTTGGCAAGTAAACATAAAGAAGGAAAGTCGGTGTGTGCACATGTCCTAGGGATGAAGTCACACATTGATAGGTTAAGAATGTTGGGATCCGTTGTCTGTGAGGAAATGGATGTTGATTGGGTTCTTCAGTCACTTCCTAACTCATATAGTGAGTTCGTAAGAGAGTACTATATGATGAACCGCGACGTGACCCTTATAGATCTCACCTATATGCTTATTGCTGCTGAATCAGCAATGGTTTGGCGCAATAGAAAAGCAAAGTTGATTGGTGAACCTGCCTTCAAGACCTATATGGATATAGACAATGGCAACGAAAGACATGCTATGATCGAAAAGTTTGATCATAAGAGAAAGGTTATGTCTGACGTAGTTCCATGTCCTGTTCCAAAAGAGTCAATTTGCTTTTATTGCCAAGAGAAGGGGCATTGGAGACGAAGTTGCCCCATTTACCTAAGAGATCTAAGAGATGGGAGAGTCGAAATGTATGGCTCTAATATAGGTAAAATCCATTAACTAAATCTTTTAAGCTTCTATTCTAGATTCTTAATACATAATGTGATAAGATTACAATTGATGCTTTGTAGGATCGAAGAAAAGAAAGGAAGCTTAAGGGAAGAAGTGAGCAGAATCTAACCGTGAAGGAATGGATTTCGATCGCATTTCTCGAAGATTAGATTCTTGAGCTACTACTTAGAGTTAGAATTAGATTGCTAAGAAAGATGTATTAGCATAATTTTTCAATGAATTGCATTGTAAGGACAAAATTTTTCCGCAATAAAATAAATTTTGATTTTATATTATTTATTTATCCTTGCAATGGTGAATATGAAAAATTGATGTTTGAATGTTTCTATTATTAGCAATAATGGATTTGGTTCTTATTATGTTATTTGTGGAAATGTCAAAGAATTTACCGAATAAGGAAAGTTTCTCATCACCCAAGTTTCAATTGGACAGAAACTTGGAATCATGCAACTTAGTTGCACGATGAATGAGAAATTTCATATTTGGAAATTAGACTAATTCATTGACAAAGTGTCAAGTGAAGGACTAGGAGATCGAGCACACAAAGTTGCGTGTTAATCAAATCCACCATAAGAGTAACAATGATATCCGTCATGATTTACTAAAGGTTTAGTAAATATGATTATACTAACAAGATTAAGTGTAATTATGAATTGATTGAAAAAGTTTAAATCAATAGCAGAACGAATAAGAAGAATCAAGCAGGCAGAAAGATAAAAGTTTCTCCATTCTAAGAAGAAGGGAGAGTAGCTTTTATGCTTTATGATAAGACTTAATGATTAAGAAACATATCTCAATTGATCCTCTAAGTGAGTCTTAGTACAATTGTATGTCTAAGAAGAGGAATCAAGAATTGAAGAAATGGTTAAATCAAGAAGTAAATCATACTTCGTTCCAAAACAAGTCTTAGAGTTAAGATTGTGACATTGAGTGGATAAGTATTAAGAAGGTTTATAACATTCATCAAATGTGGAAAGTTGTGATGTCTTGGATAAGACAAAGACCAACTAGGACCAATTTATGAAATGTTTTTTTATAAAAACTACACTAACTCTTCAATATTTGTTTGTCAAGAAATGGTTGTTGACAAGAGATTCTTACATGTCAAGGAGTCAGTGGGAGTCTTATTGGTCTTGAAAGGTTTCAAGAACAAATCAAATAGACCTTATTGATCATCACTAGCACACGAGTTGAGGTTTACAACATATCGTGTTTACATTATTTTGTTTCTGTGCCGTTCCAATTGAGTTAATTATGAATGTGAGTCCTATGAGTTCTCATTTGAATGCATAAAAGGCAAGGACCTTGATCAATGGAAAGTACATTGATAAGAAAAGGTAAGCTGCTTAACTACTTGGAAGACATGGTGGGCAACTGTGCTACCATAAAGGCAAGAAATCGAGATCAAGAAAGTTCGATCCATATGAGTTTGAATTTGTCGTAAACTTTGGTTTTGACAAATTCACATGGATAGGAACAAATACACCGTTTAAATCTAAGTGTCATAAGATTTCCTCCTTCATGAAAATGATTGTGAGGAAATGCTTTCACTAAGAAAGATTTTAAGAAAATAGTGATTGTAAAATTGCATTCTCGAATTCGATTATTGTTACGGTATCCCTTTCCATAATTTGAATTGTGAGGTTTGGCAATTGTTTACACACACATATGAACTATCTAAGGCAAAGGTGTATAAGTTCAAGAAGCCTTGATAAAAGATTATCAAAGCACTAAGTATTAGAAACATGAACTTAAGAAATTCAATAAGTATTGTTTTTCTGAAAGTTAAGATGTTTATGAATACATGTCGAAGCTAGTGGGAGCATAAGTGTTATGTTTTTTATAATAATCATCATGATAGTGGGAGCATAAATGTTATGATTGTATGATTATTAAGGCACATATTGCAAGTTGGCAATATTAATTATAGAAAACAAGAGTTATACCTTGTAAAGTCGTAAGGGTTGTAAAGTTGTTTTGCTATAATTAAGGGAGAGAATATTATGCTTCATTTCAAATCTAAAGGATTAGGTTGAGAAATGTTAATAAATTTAGTCAAGGGTACATAGTGTGTTCTTAAAATTTCGATTATGATTACGGCATTCCTCTTCACAATTCGAATTTTGAGAACATAGCAAATAAAACATTATGCGTCGTGTCCCATACGCTTCGGGTATAGGATCGATTGCAAATGCTTTAATGTTTGACCATTCTAAAATTTTCCAAATGTCGAGCGCATTTAGAGGGAAAAGGGACTAGAATTGGATTTGACTAAAATAATTAAATAACTATCAAAGGACAATCCAAAGTTTGACGAGGATTGGTCGCTTGTGAGTAGTTGGAAGCATGGTATTGGATGTACCATATCGACATTATTATGAATAGAAAAGATTCTATTAAGAATAAGTTGTCATATGGAAATGTTTCCATATTGGATGGACCATATCGACATCATTACGAATATATAAGATTCTATTAAGAATGAGTTGTCATATGGAAAATATGGAAACGTGTCCATATTGGGAATTGAATATTGAAAATCTATGACTAGATTAGAAACTTTTATGCAAAAGGATGTTCAAAGAATGTACTTTGAGTGAGAGACATCAGGTCTATGAAATTGTCTTGTAACAATTTTCGATAGAAGATTTTGTAATATCATTGGCAATAGTCTTTGTGACTTTGGTACAGTGACATTACGAAAGGATGATTGCATAAAATGTTAGAATCGAGCATATTCAATAAGTGGCAAGAATTTGATATTTTTTCACTTATGAAAAAGGATTTTGAGTTGTGAAATGAGA